>NC_090939.1:135666735-135854178 GCF_040938575.1 Ambystoma mexicanum
ACTTGTGAAAGCAAACCGTTGTACAAGATATCTTCTAAGTAAGTCGATTAAAACGAGCATGACTGTACGGCAAACATCACCTGTTCACAATGAAGCCATCGCAGATGAGCAATTACTTTGTTTACTGTTCAAACAACATGGGTTTGCTTTGATTTCAATAGAAACCTGTGTCTTCAATTTGCCTGCAGTTCTACTAGACCGGTTCTCAAGATGGGAGCTTGCTAACAGTTTTTGTGTCTAATTGATGTATTATTCTCATTATCCATCTAAAAGCAATCTTCCCAGGTTGTGTTCAATCTCTAATGAGCATCCCTTTTTAATTGCACATCATTGCACTGCTGTATTTATTTTAATTGCTAATGATTTGCATGAAAAATAAAGCTCCTCAAAACAGACACTGCTGTGGCTGTGACCCCAAACTAAATGATCTTCTCAAAGGGATGAAATGCGTCCATTGAGAGAGATCCACACGTTTCTCATTTATAAAAAAATAAAAAATAAAAGGTTGCCTATTTATGAACTGGACCACCACATCCAGCCACCTCTGTAAAACACCATCTTTATCAAGGTGTTTCCACACTCCACGTCCTAAATTGTTCCCCTTCTCGCGATAACATAGCTCCAATACATTGGGCCTTATTATTAGTATAGAGGTACAGTAAAATGACAGTTAAGTGGCAGCAATTCCATTACCAGCACTGTGTTTACTTTTATTTAATAGTTTATTTATAATGTGCTTAATACCAGCATTGTGGTTTCTAAGCGCAGGATTGGGATTCAAACCTTTGTGGTGCTGCATTGTCTTGCTTCAAATACAAACACGTTGCCCCTGGACTATGCTTCCTCACCTTCCTCCTTCCTGTACCGCTGCATTACCACACCAGCGTACTATGGGTTTGGAGGTAAAGTGTAGGATCTACCGCCAGCATTTTTGTGGTGGTAGATCCTCTACATTATCCTGAAAACTTGACGGATTTACCAAGAGGAGCTACTGCTTGCTACTCAAAACAGCCTCCCTCACCTCTAAATGTCTGAACAATTTAGCCCTCCGTACCTCATGGAAAAAATCACGAGGAAAACCTCCATGCGACCTACAAGATCTGCCAACACCTTTAAACAAGAGACCCCTAGGTTTAAGCGCTCGACTGCGGGAGGAGCTAGTTTCCCTGTCAAAGCTGCCTACTGCTGGAACAAGCTACCACTTGACCTCAGAACTGAACAACCATACCCTAAATTCAGACACAAGTTAATCAATTGGCGGCGGGCTAATGACACATAACCTGACTAACACCCTACCTTCTCCCACTTTTACCTGCTACCATATCTCTTGCGCGTGTACTTCTCCACACTATGATAGCCGAACAAAAATCCCCACCCATCTAGCCTATATATCATACACCTAGACCTATAGTTTGACCTACACATCTGAAACCTGATCATATATGCATCAGTTAGACAGCCTGCTAGATTACATCAGACTTTTCTAAGTTATGCCTTGCTCCTGTACATATGTTCTGTATATATTCCTGCATTTATTCTTTGACTATGTGCTCTTTATATCCATGCCAAATATTGTAATAAGCTTAAGTTTTCTTGTACACTGTTGCGCCCGGCTACCCAAGGGTTTGGTGCGCATTACCAGATAAACAAACAAACAAACAAACAATAAATCTGATGTAAATCCCATGGAGTCCTACAGACTTCAAGAATTGGGAATTTACACTGCCATAGCACCACCCGCAATGCCAGGGAAATACTATGGTACCGAGTGCTGATAACAAAAAACAATATTACCACCAAAGTCGCAAGGAGTCCAATTTTCTTGTTCTGAACATGGGATGGCATTATTAATTGTCCACGACTTAGATGGGGCACTGCCACTGCTTGGTGGTGATAAAACGTTGTTGGAGGGAGTGCTGCCGGTGTGCCCCAAGGTAAAATTCTTTTTACTGACCAATTGTTCTATCTATATGACAGTAGTGATTTCCTTGGTATAAAGCTGGAGACTGCTTTAATATGAAATGAGTGAGTCCTTTTAAATACATGTCGAGTTTTGAGCAAACACTTGTCTTATTACTGCCCAGAATTGTGGGATAGGTTTCAGGGATGTCATTTCACCAGAATGCCTGGGGTCGCGGATGTGACATCACAAGACCCTTGACCTCTCCGATGACATCACAGGAAGTGTGATCCCTTCACCATCCACGAAGGGGGGAAGGGAAATGTTCCATTTCCAGTGCTGCATCACATTACTGCATTACTGCATTATATGGTGTAACATTTTTCCTAACAGATTACTGTTTAGTCCACGTGGTGGGTGCATGTGTATCACTTTTGCTAAAGCATCCTGTTCTCTTGTCAGGAAAGAATCAGCAGTGTCTAATCCAAACAAAAGGTCTTCATGGGTTAGTAAACGGGACCAAGTGATTGCTGGAGGATGCCTGAGAAGATCTGGCTAGCGGACTGGATACAAGAATAAGGCAGCAGGTCAATCTTTAAGGGAAGTAATTGGTTATTTATAACAAGCTTAACACCGAGGGGAGCTGGAGATCGAACCTGTGTTGCTCCGTCATCTTGATTCCTAGGCGAGCAGGGATTGCAACCTGTGTAGCTCCAACGTTTTGCTTCCCAGGTGAGCGGGATCATGTTTGTGTTGCTCTGTTGTCTTGCTTCCCAGGGGAGCGGGGATCGAAGCTGTGTTGCTCCAACATCTTGCTTCCCAGGCGAGCAGGGATCAAATTGTGTTGCTCCATTGCCTTGCTTCCTAGGCGAGTGGGGATCAAACAGTGTTGCTCCATTGTCTTGCTTCCCAGGCGAGCAGGATCAAACCTGTGTTGCTCCGTCATCTTGCTTCCAAGGCGAGCAGGGATTGAATCTGTGTTGCTCCATCGTCTTGCTTCCCAGGCGAGCAGGGATCAAACTGTGTTACTCCATTGTCTTGCTTCCCAGGCGAGCGGGGATCAAACTGTTAAGCTCCGTCGTCTTGCTTGCCAGGCGAGCAGGGCTCGAAGCTGTGTTGCTCTGTCATCTTGCTTCCCAGGCGAGCGGAGATCCAAGATGTGTTGCTCCGTCATTTTGCTTCCCAGGCGAGCAGGGATCGAACTGTGTTGCTCCGTCGTCTTGCTTCCCAGGCGAGCGGGGATCGAAGCTGTGTTGCTCCATTGTCTTGCTTCCCAGGCGAGCGGGGTTCAAACTGTGTTGCTCCGTCATCTTGCTTCCCAGGCCAGCACTTTGCCCCTGAGCGATCCTCCCTCTTCATTTACAAACCGATCGCTAATGGCAGTGCTTGTTTTTAATTCCATAATTAGAATGGGAAGCCTTGCAAAACAGCTTCAGATGTTCTTATATTCAGATGTTGTCTTGGACACTGCTATCTGTCATCAAATAATGTGTCTCTATGACCAATTAAAAGTCACAGTTAGAAATCTTTATGAAATCCCAGATTGCCATTCCTTGCCTCTGCAAATCATGGATGTCGAGCGCTCCATGTCTGATGTGCCTCTTACAGTCAGGTTTTGGTTCTTTGCATTGTTGCAGGTGGAGCCTTCTAATAGCAAAAGCAAACGTATGCACAAAGAAATCCAAAAACCATATTGAAGTTCTCACACCTGACTTAGTGTAAAAGCAAAGGAAAATATTGAGGCTGAGTAACCCAAAAGGAAATACAACAAACACAGGCTTATAAAGATTCACAGATCTTTATTCAAACAACTGTACAGTTCACAAAGAAACAAAGTATCAGATAGCTATCTGGCCCTCAGTACATCACAGTGAATACCAGCCCTTCCGGTGTGAGAAGTGAGAGGTACTGGACGTCTAAACATGTGCATCTTTCATACATTTTCCAATCGTAATGTCCAACCCCTCTGCAGGTTAATAATTCTTGGTCTAGGGTTTGTGCCGAGTTCACCTCTAGTTTGTCCAACTATATGCATGTGGATTATTTCCAGTTTGTACAACAACAAGTCACAATGGCAACAGTGTATCTTCGCATTTACCAATAAGCCTTAGTACACATCCTATACAATGTAGTTCAACAAGTGTTCACGTTTAGTATTTAAACAATATTGTATTTGATGTATGTCCGCGGATCGGACTTGTTGGCGCAGGTAATCCTCGATCTACAGGTCAAACGTAGGACAAGGTCTCATTACACGGTTCTAACATTTGGCCTATGGGCAGTTTAGACATTAACTTTGTGCAAAGGTCAGGACAGCTAGGTTACAAGCAGGAAACACTGTCCACCATTTTAGAACACAGAGTGACTTTGAAACGGAAATTAAAATGGTGGATGGACCTAAAATGGCAGCTAGGTCGATCTAAGGTCGGAACCCTGCAACGCAGATTTCTTCGCAGAACAATTGGGCTTAGGCCAATATATACAATAAAGGAGGTACAATATGATATCATGTTTAACAAACCCTCCTTTTGGCCTAAGCCAAGCGCTAAACTACTTCTAGTCACGTTACGAGTAACTCCGCGTCTCAATGTCTAAACATCCTGAATCACTATCAGAGATATCAATTGCCATGAGGTCAGAAACTAAGATTTCCTTCACCACAAATTTGTTAGATATTTTCTCTGGGGCGTAAACCTTGTGCCCTAATGCACCCATCGCTTGTGCACAAAATCCTCCTACCATCGAACACATACCAGGAAGACATGGTATACAACAGCAGAGAAACAGCAGAATACCTAAAATAACCAGCAAGACCGAAAGTAGCTTCCATCCCCAAGATCGCAAGAAGTACCAGAACCAAGCGCTAAGATCCCAATTTCCCTCTGGAACATGCACTTCTGAACTAAGGACGTGCAGATTTTGAATTGCTCTGAAAATCGTTGGGGAGGAATCTGGCACGAAAACGCAGCAAGCGGACCCCTCTAATTTACATACCCCACCACGTTCAGCCAGAATAACATCTAAAGCCATCCGGTTCTGAAGTGCCACTAACCTTATTGCTTTCTGTTCTAACGTCATATTATAGAGTATGTCAGTGGTCCAGTTGATGGTCCTCTCCAGTACTCTCGCTAGTCTCCTGATATCTTCTGAGTTCAGTATTTGTCCCCAAAATGGCACAACGGATTTAGTTCGATCCGCAGCACACCATCGAGGAGGGCAGGAGCCCTGCCTCCAGAGAGCCCTGAGCGGCCCCATCACCCACAGCCCAGCCGCACCTCGGATTGCCTCGGCACCCTGGACACCGAAAGGGTGAGGCAACCACTAGCTGGATAGGTCCAGCAATATCTTCGGTATGCGTATTAAGCATACTTTGCTTTGATCCCCATCGTCGCTCCGAACCGCACCGTGTTGCAGGCACTGCCTGACCTTGTCCACCTCTTCCGCCTGACTTCAAGAGAGTGAGGCTCTGGCCGCGCGGCTTCGCAGCTAGGCAACTGAAGCCTTCTTATCCTTCTCCTTCCGCCGGCAGGCGGAAATGCCGGCTACCGACAAAGGCCCACACCAAGGCCCCTGTTTGCCCCCTGTTCGCTCCATGGCGCTTCAAGTGACAGACTAAGAGTTACGACCATTCGCTCAGCACCCATGGACACACTAGTGCAAGGCACTATAACTCATAAGGTAACTTCGAAAATAATGGTCACTCATTAACTCACTGTGAATACAACAACTGCAAAGCCTCGCCCTAATCAATGTACAATATCTACCGAATTTACATCATATGCCTAACATGTGCCAGATATGACATGCTGCTAATCTGTTCCTGCATGAGTACTGAATCTGTATTAGAGCTTCACTATGTTCTCTTGCTATCCAGTCATATTTACATCGCTCGAATAGCATCTGATATCTCGAATCTATATGTATCTAGATATGTTGCCAGCTCTCGAATCTAGTCATATTTAGACATACTGTTCACAGATTTATACAAGATGTATTCAGCCAACTTGCGCTATCTCTAACTCTGAGATACTTATACCTACTGCCTTGTCAAACAGAGAAGCACTCAGCCTGCTAGCACGAAGTGACCTTAGTTATCAACCTTGTGCCTAATTCATTGTGCAGCCTCTCTCCCAAGCTCAAAGGGCGTACACACGTTGCCTTACCAGCACCTATTCAGTTAAGACCTCACCTCCAACTCTATTTAGAATGCGTCTACCTACCATAAGTTTACACGCATCCGTCCTCATCCTCCTGAACCTCGCTACTTATTGTAAGATGGCACCACAATCGTCCACGTTGCCCCCTCCTTCTAGCCTCACCAACCAGACTCCACCCCTTACAGAGCCAGCCAACTTTCAGCTACTACCTAGTCTCCCCCGTACTACCGTAGACAGAAACCTAACACTTAGAGCTAGACTAGCCAAAATTTACGAGCCACTGGCCCGATCGCTGCCTACCTTACATAAATCCTCAAAGCAGTCGCCCCAACTCAGCCCCAATATTAAAACTGCTAACTTACATCACAACCTCACCTCCAGCCCCATACTCATACACCCCTGCCAGAGTAAACCTGGACCAACTCAAGATAAACGACACACAAGTACTATTGAGAACACAACTACCATTACAAATACAGTCAGCCCTAAAATCAAAGGAGCCTTGATCAATGCTAGATCCTTAGTAGCACATGCTATAGAAATAGCAGACTTGATCCTCAAAGACGACCTAGACTTCCTGGCTATAACCGAGACCTGGTTACACCCTGCAGCAGGCCCTATGATCATGCTAGCAGTCCCAGATAAGTACACCATCCTGAGGCAAGATCGCCCTAATTCCAGAGGAGGGGGTGTCGCTATTATACATAAACTCAGCCTACCCATGAGACTTGCTACACCCAACACTGTCCAATCCTGCGAAAACCTGTCAGTCAAAGTCCCACTCAACAACACCCAAACACTTACCATACACCTAATCTACCGTCCGCCAGGACCCATCAGTACCTTCGATGAAGACCTTAACGCCATCCTAACTAGTAATCTTAAAACCTCATCTCAAGTCCTCACCTTGGGGGACTTCAACCTTGGCTACAACGACCCAGCAGACCCTATATCTAATTCTATTGCCACCACCCTTGCTGAACTAGGCTTCGCGCAAAGAAGCATGGCCCCCACTCACTCAAAAGGTAGAATACTTGATTGGGTGGCCGATTACAACTGTGTAGCAAACATCACCAATATCTCACCATTAATCTGGTCCGACCATCACCTAGTCTCGTTCTGGCTAACTACCGATAGACCGACACCCACGCCTATCACAACAGCCCCACCTATTCTCACCAGAAACAAGAAAAACATTACGGCAGAAAGACTCATCCTGTACCTTCTCCCCATGCTTGATTCACTTCCGGACAACACAGACCCAGAGATCCTAGTTGAGGAATATAATAAAGCTATGGCCACAGCACTGGACCTCATCGCCCCTCTCAAACTCAGACCCAGCAAACACAAATCACACCTCAACAAATGGTATACACCATTCCTCAAAAATTTGAGGCAACAAAAGAGAAATTGCGAGACTACATGGAAAAAATGTCCCTCAGCTGCTAACAAATTCAATCTTTCTAAAATAACTGCACTCTACAAAAAAGAAATATACATGGCCAAAGGAACTTCCTTTGACTCTCGCATATCATCTGCCAAGTCCAATATGAAAGAACTCTTTTCCATTCTCAAAGAAGTTGAAACCCCCATACTACCCCTTGACACCTGCACCAAAGATAAAAACTGGTGCTCAGAAATTCAGAATGCCCTGGCCAATAAGATCAAGACCCTCCAAACTAAAATCTCTAGCAAAAAAGCGACCTTAAAAGACTTGCCCCCCTCCAGAAGACCTGACAAGTGCGTAACCACAGACCCCACCCGTTTCAAATTTTCAAAAGTCAATACTCTTGACGTAGAAAAAATTATCTTGTCCTTGAAACCCTCCAACCGCCAGGGAGACCTCTGCCCAGCACAGCTTATCAAAGACGCTGCTCGCGATCTTTCACCCTTCATTACGAAACTGATCAACGCCTCTTTCACCACTGGCTCCATCCCCACGAATCTAAAACAATCCTGGGTACTTCCATTACTAAAAAACCTACTCTTGACCCAGCCATACCTACCAATTACCGACCTATAACAACTGTTCCCTTTTTACTAAAAATCCTAGACAAGGTCGCCTACGCTCAAATACAGAGGCACCTGGAAGAACACCACCTCCTAGGATCCAGACAATCAGGATTCCGCCCTCAACATGGGACTGAGACTGCACTCATCGACCTGAAAGCTCAGATTGACACACTTAGGGACAAAGGACAAGTTGCCTTGCTCCTCCTCCTTGACCTTTCTGCTGCTTTCGATCTGGTCGACCACTCTGTCCTATGCTCACATCTCCACACAGCAGCACACTTCTCGCCTGAGGCCATCTCTTGGATCACCTCATTCCTTAACGGTAGAACTATGAGGGTCTTCTCGCCCACAGCTGCAGCAGATCCCATACCCATCACTTGTGGTGTACCACAGGGCTCCTGCGTCTCCCCTACACTGTACAACATATTTACCAAGCCCCTTTTCGATGATCTGGATCATCTTGGTATCACCTACACTAATTATGCAGATGATACTCAGATCCTCCTTCCGCTTTCTGGAGATTATGGAAAGGATTTGGCCTTGCTAAATAGGGTGTACATCATCATCCAGGCATGGATGGCCACTCACGGACTATGCCTGAATGATGAGAAAACAGAGCTTATAATCATGGGCACAACACACAGTCTAAGGAAACTTAGCCCGGCCTACAACTCTTTCAAGATAGATGGGAACAACATTAAAGTTGGACAGGAGGTTAAAACGCTGGGTTTCTACTTAGACTCTAACCTCTCCTTCAAAAGACAACTGAGTTCACTGGCATCCTCATCTGCATACACGTGCAAACTTATCCGCTCAGCTAAACCATTTCTGTCAGATACCAGCTGTCTTACAATCGCCAGAGCCCTTATACTATCCCACCTTGACTACTGCAATGCCCTTTACCTAGGATCCTCCAAGACTACCACTAGCAAGATACAAACTCTCCAGAATAACGCCCTGAGAGCAGCCCTAGGGATCCCCAGAAGAGAGCATATATCAGGAATCAGTCAACAGAACAATTGGCTCTCCACCAGAGATAAAATTCTCCTAAAAACGGCTTCACTCACCTACAAATCCCTCAACAATGCCGCCCCGATCTACCTGATTAACAGGTTCCATAGACAAGTTTCCGCGAGACCCCTCAGAACGGCTCACAAAGACTGCCTCTCTGTCCCAAATTACAAACTCGCCACCATAGGAGGTAACAGCTTCCCGGTAAAAGCAGCCAAACTCTGGAACTCTTTGCCCCCTAACCTTAGAGCAGACATGCCCTACCTGAATTTCCGCTCTAAGGTCATCTCTTGGCTGAAACTGAAGGACCTCCCAGACATTTGAATGCCAAGGTTTTTCCTCATGTGATCCGTACTAGTATGCATGCCACCTCTATTGTGAATATATTGTATATATTGCTTGTATATATTGTATATATTGCTTGCTTTCTCTGCTATTCTATACATTCGCCCTACGCCAACTCGTACTTTTACACCTTGTAACCAAGTTTCGCATATTCTTGTACATGCTGCGCCCTGATACCCCTGGGTATAACTGCGCATTATAAATAATAAACTAAACTAAACTACATCACCCAGAATTTGTGCTGAAGTATCCCCATTCTCGTCACGTTGTGGACGAGCCTTTGAAACTCCTATAGTGCTAGCAATGAATACCCCGGGTAAGAGAATCCCTAAATAACAAGTACCCTGCCAATACCTGGGTAACCATGGAAATGCCACATTACCGCAAACAAAGTAGACAGGTTCGCCTACATACAAAGGTCTGTCCTCACTAGTCAAATTCGCAACTTTGGCGCAATCCTTAAAATCACCCATTGGCTGAGTACCATTCCTCTCTATGCAGAAACAAACTGAATTGGGGCTGTGGTTGACAGGAGAAGAAGGAGGCGTGGCATTCCTATTGCCTATAGGAGCCCTCTTGAAAGAGATCAAGGATTCAAAAGGACGGGACAGTTTGTCAGAAGGCCTAATAGAAGCACCATTTGCTTGCTCCTATTCGCAGAGTCCCATGAAAATTCCCTGAGATGCTATCGTTCCATCTGCCAAAGAACAGTGCTCTAAGAGAAGCATAACAAGCAGTTGTCAAAGGTAAAGGATGAATATACCAACCTATCCCCTTACCCCCGTGTTGTGGTAAATGCGAACAAACCCAACAGTTGGACCTATTAAAAATGGCATGTGTAGCATTCTTAATGAGTAGCAGAGTGTTGCTGTGGTAACTCTGTCTGTGCTGAGAGGCTCTAGGAGATAGAGTGTGCAGATGCACAAATGGTGTAGAAACAGTGGGTACATTTTCAGTGTGAAACACATTTTCAAGCGGATGTACTTCTTCCAGATACCAAAATCCTAAAGCAATGACTATTGTAAAACCAGCTAACATTATCACTAAACAACAATACGTTTTTCGGGGCCCACACATTTGATCTTTCTTTTTCGTGGCTGATCACACTGTCTCTTATCTGTTCCGTACGAGCGGGAGCGGTTTGAGGCATGGTATTCTTCAAACAATTTGCACCAAAGTTTATTTGCTAGTGACCTCCAGGCTGAGCGTCTTCTTAGTCTTTCACAAAATCTAGCCCACAAAATCCCCTTATTTACAAATGAACGGGCCATAAAGGCAAGCCCTTTGATGATTTTCTTTTATGGCGCAGCTGAACCGTGCAGTAGGTCTATTTCCTCGGACGCAGATCGTGCCTTGTGACTCCTGGTACTGAGTGATCTGTGAACAACGTGTCGTCACTTCCCGTTTGAAGCAATGAATCCAAAGCAGGATCTGATGCAAGATCCGGAAATATTTTTAAAGACGGAACTGTTGGAGAGTGTGGAGGTGAAATGGCTGTTTCCCCAGGCCCCACGGGCTCAGGGAGAGTCTCTGATGCTCTCTCGATGCTGTTTACTGCTTTGTGATCATTGGTTGCAGTACTGTTGAGGGGTTCTGTATCTTCTGTAGCGTGGGGCACAGGGTACGGAATTCTCTTCATGTGAGACACATGGATCCAGTGCTTCTTTCCTGCTACCTGCAACGCTGTCTGTGTGACCAGGAGGACCTGGCAGGGGCCCCTCCAACAAGGTACGAGGCAAGAAGATCGCTCAATTGCTTTTGTGAGGACCCAGTCTCCCGGCCGTATGCTGTGACCAAGGCCCTCGTATCTGACAGGTAAAGCCTCTCGCACCTGGTGATAAATCAAATACAGATTTTTAGTTAACTGGCCACAGTAATCAGAAAGAAGTACATTTTCGACATCTCGTAAAGAACAGGGTTTTGGGACATTCCAAATGTTAGATGGCCTACCCATGACCACCTCAAATGGAGAGAGCCAGTCTTAGTTTGAGGGGTTGTCCTCATGGACAATAACATGATCGGTAAGGCATCCGGCCATTTTAGTTTGGTGCCGGCACACGTCTTAACGAGCTTGTTCTTGATGATGCCGTTGTGTCTCTCTACTAGTCCAGCACTCTGCCCATGTCTGGCCGAATGGAACTGTTTATCAATCTGTAATCCCGTGCATATCTGCAGAATTACAGCAGCGATAAAATGTGGACCATTGTCTGACCAGATGACTCTTGGCAGACCAAATCTTGGAAAATATTCCTTCAGCATGGTCTTTGCCGTGGTCATAGCGGTGGCATCTTTGACGGAAAAAGCTTCAACCCATTTGCTAACGGCACAAATGAGAACTAGTACATATTTAAGGTTGTTACAACGCTCCACTTCTAGAAAGTCAAAATGGATTACTTGAAAGGGGACAGATGGTGGACCAAAAAGACCCCTAGGAGTTGATGTGCCCTTCCCCACATTGTGCTGTAAACAAATCATACACCCCTGAACAAAGCGTTCAGCTACCTTAGAGATTTTGTCATTTACCCACACATTTTGCAACATTTTGGTGACCTTACGAGCACAAATATGGGTGGGACCGTGAGCCATAACAACCATCATCATAATATATGCGTCGGGCAATAACCACTTCCCTTCTACTTTGTCCACCCAACACCCGTCATCATCCAATTTCGCCAAACCTTCAGCCCACTTCTTAGATTCCTCTAACGTGGCATTGGCTTGAATGCTCTTTATGGATTCGATACCCTCATCCAAAGTACAGGCATTTGTGGCTTCCCTTGAAGTATACATTTCTGAAGAGAGATCAGTGGCAGTCGATTTGGCTATCTGGTCAGCGAAAGCGTTCCCTTTTCCTACATTATCTACGATCTTCTGATGTGCTGCGCATTTAATAATCGTTATTTGAGTAGGGAGTGCAATCGCTGAGAGTAACCGTAGGTTTACATATCAAGGAGCCATGTTGAATTTTAGTGCCATGTGAGGTCAAGAAACCTCTTTCTGCCCAAAGTATGCCAAAGTTGTGAACCACCCCAAAGGCATACTGACTGTCAGTATATATGTTTACGATAAGCCCTTCGGAAAATTCACAAGCTCGGGTCAATGCTATAATCTCTGCAGCCTGCGCGGAGTTATGCGTGATTCTTTTGGTCTCCACAACCGTGCTCAATGCGGTGATTGCATAAGCAGCTGTGGATGTACCATCCGGGAGTTTGAAACAGAAGCCATCACAAAGCAGCCTTCCTTGTGGATTGTTCAAAGGAATGTCTCTTAGATCAATTCTGCCTTTAGTCTCTTGTTCTGTAGTGTAAAGGCAGTCATGTGACTCTTCATCACTGCAAGCAGGACCTTGCGGGAAAGGTAAAAGTTCAGCCGGATTAAGGACACAACACCTCTTGATTTGGATGTGTGGTGCAAACAAGATCAATTCGTATTGCGTTAATCGTGTAGAGGTGAGGTGTTGCGTTTGTGTTCTGTTTAATAGAACATCTACAGAGTGAGGTACAATTAGGGTTAAAGCATGGTCTAGGACCATTCCCTCGCTCTGTTTTACGGACGCAGCAGCAGCAGCGACAGCTCTCAAACATCTTGGCAAACAGCATGCAGCAGGATCGAGGGCGGAAGAAATGAAGCTGCACGGCCTATTCTTCTCTCCATGTTCCTGCATTAATACAGCCAAAGCACATCCATCACATTCATGCACATACAACACAAAGGCCTTTTCATAGTTTGGTGTGCCCAAAACTGGTGCCGAGCACAATGCAGTTTTGAGTAGATCAAATTATTGCTGGTGTTCCAAGTTCCACGGCAATGGCGAAGAAATACCCTTCTTGGTCAAAGCCAACATTGGTTGAATCACTAAGGAGAAATTTGGGATCCACTGCCTACAGTAAGAAACAATTCCTATCAAGGACAGACTTCCTTCTGTGTATTTGGGACAGTCATGCTAGAAATTATTTTTATCTGTTCAGGTGTCAACCTTCTTCCCTCCTTTGACAGGAAATAGACTAAACAGGCAACCTTCTGTCGACAATATTGACATTTTTTAAGCAAAGCTTTATGTCCATGTTGTGCTAGGTGAATAAGCAACAACACGGTGCCCTCCTTACAAGCGCTCTCTGAGTCAGCAGCTAAGAGAAGATTGTCTACATACTGAAGCAGTGTACAAGTAGAGGGCAACTCAAGTGTGTCGAGCTGCTCTTTCAAAGCCCTACTATAGATGCTAGGACTTTCCGTGTAACCTTGCGGTGCACGGGTAAAGGTAAACGAGTGTCGCCCTAAGGTGAACGCAAACAAGTATCTACTGTCCTTATATATAGGGATACTAAAGAAAGCGTTCTTTAGATCCACAACACTAAATTGAGTAGCTGAAGCTGGAATCATGGTCAATATTGTTGACACCTCAGACACAATGGGAAATTGTGGAGCAACGATCTTATTAATGGCACGTAGATCAACAATAAAATGGAAGGGAATCGCATTATCGCCTTTTTTTACACGGGCAAAATCGGACTATTGCACAAACTACCTGCAATTTCCTCAATCACCCCTCAATGCACAAAATCGAGACGATGCATTTCAAAGCTTGCTCACCATCACCGAGATCTTATACTGGGGAATAGGTGGCAACTTTACTCCATGTTTCAGTATAATCTTAACGGGCTCAATTTGCAAAACACTGACATCATTGTCATCAATTGCCCACAATCATTCCGGAACATTACTAAATTCTGGCGGCAAAGGTCTGGTTAAGAATTGGGAGAAGGAAAGTTGCTGTGGTGAAATCATCAAACGCACTCCATCAGAATAACAATGAATTACCGCATTTAATTCTTTGAACAGATTAAACCCCAACAAATTCTTTCCACAATTCGTGGTCAAAAGGAATGGACAGTGGTCCGTAAATGGACCCAAAGTAATAGGTACCGGCGAAGAAACCGGACAGACGACTGGTGTGCCAGAAAACCCTACAGAAACATTGGTTTGCCCTGACAGTGAAATGTTTGAAACACGTGAATGATCAATGGAACACTTCTGTGCCCCTGTATCTATCAAGAATAGGTGTTTCCTATTTCCCACTATCATTTCAACGTAGGGACCTTTCTGATTAACGGGAACAGGCGTTGGTTCCAAACCCTGCTTCTGGCAATCCTAGTGAAACAGAATGTCATTGAAAGGAAGTTCTTCAGAGAGGTAAGCAGCAGAAGGATGATCAAAAATGTTTCTATTGTCCACACTTGGTGCCTGATTTTCCTGCGAAAAAGGTTGCTGTGAATCCTGTGAAAACTGACTTCTACCAGGACCCCCTGACCCTGGGCGGCCTCTGGATCATCTACCCATATTCCCAAATGCATTATTTGACCTCTGCTGGAGGATCGAGCATTGTGCACGCCAATGACCCTCTTGTCTGCAATAAGCACACTGGTTTATGTTTACAGGACCCAATGGCGCATTTCCCTGTGGAACGTACTGACCTCTAAATTGCGAAGTACCCCCTCTAGGGCCTCTAACAATTTATTGCAATAGTACTTCTGTCTGTAAGTCACCTTTTCTCTTTTCAACTCTTTCCATTTCGTTATTGACACGATTCTCATAGTACTGAGCCATGTGCAGTACTTCTGACTGAGACTTCGCTTTCCAAGTGCTCTCGGAGGACATAATTTGTGACTGGATGTCAGGCAGCAATCCACGCACAAATGTATCCACAAAGAATCGTTTCCCAGATTCTGTGCTTATGTCTTGCCCACTGTAATCCGAAAATACTTGTTCGAACCGGTTAAAGAACTTGGTAGCACCCACGGATTTTCCTTGGACACAGGCCGTAAGCTTGTCCCAAATAATCCTTCTTTCAGGAATTATAGTTTTCAATTTTGTAACTATTCTATCAGGCAAAGTTAGTATTACCTGTGGAGGTCTCTCACCAGCTGGCCTTTCTTTATCGAGTCTAGTCATAGTATCCCATGAATCTCCTTACCCTGGTACATTATCTACAGTCCTAATCTGCTTCCATAAATCAACAGGCAGGAGTATGGGAAACAACAGATCAATATTACTTAAGGTGAATACTGACGACTGTAAGACAGACTATATTTCTTTGTAGAACCCTGTCGGATTCTTCCTAATATCAGGAATAGATTATTTAATGGTGTTCACTTCCTGTCTCGAGAACAGGACGTGAACGAATTGTGACACATAATGTGCAGGAATATCTTGAGCAACTGCAGGATTAGCAGGATTCTCTACTTTTGAGACAAATGTCGAAGGAACCTCTCTCATAGGCAACTGAGAAATAGGCAACTCCGAATGCTTACTAAGCAACAGAGCTAAATCAAGCGCTAAAGCAGCTGAAGAGGTGTTAAATGAAAAAGCCCTCTTATAAATACTCAATAACTCTGCGGGACAACACATCTTTCTTTTTACGCGCTCATCCTGCAGGTACTCTACCATTACCTGTATCACTTTCCTCTGCATTTCTGGTGTATACTGACTATAAGTGTCATATACTTCAATGGGAGTTATCAACGTGTCTGAGATCCACCTAATCGCATCTTTCATACAAATTCGTGTATCCTCATTTATCGATTTACGACAAGGAAAGAAGCGTTTCTGCACAAACATAGCATCCAAACTATCACCATCTTCATCTTCATTCTTCAATCTTTCCAACTCCTTTCCATACTTAAAAACCCTCTCGACATGCTGTTGTACTTTCTCTGCAGTATCTCTAGGGAATGCTAAAGTATTCAGATCCCATAACCCTTGTGGGGGATCTATATCATTTAGTCTATTCCACATTACACATAAATGAATTCCTAATCCTTCAATAAAAACGTTTTTCTAGGGAAAATTGTCCAAATTACAAAGTGTGGCAAAAGCATCATCTTGTTCATCCCTCTCCATGCAATGTTTAGTCCACGCAGTTAATTCACGCTTTTTCTCTGAAGACACAGTATTACGAGTTACAACCCTCGATCCCGCTCCCCGATCTACTACAAGTGGTGTAGAACAACTTGGAAGAGGGAGAGTAGGCAATTTTTGAACATCTGAAAACAAAGGTACTATCACTGGCGTGGCAGGCAAGCCCACTGGACCAGTAACAGCAGGCAAAGGTGGAGGAGCAGGTGGGGGAGCGATGACAAGAGGAGGAACAACAGCCGGAAGAAGATGAACATTAAGAGGAACAATAGGAGGAGCAGGAGGGGCTACGGGAGGAGGAATAACAGCAGGAAGAGGAACATATGGAGGTGGCGCAGTGGCACCAGGCCTTGGTTTATTTAGAAGTTTGTCAATAGGTTCATCAGATACATGAAAGTCTTTGGAAGGATACATTTTCTGGATACCAAGTGTAAAAGCCCTATCCATATTCCTAACTGACTCAGGCTGTTTATTCTGGTCATATAACAACGCTTTTTCGGCATTCATCATATGACAGCGTGCATGTTTTTGTCTACTCTTAAGTTGCTGCATAGTTTCTTTCTTCCAATTCTGTAATACATTGAATGCTGCAGTTCTAGCCTTTTTCTTAAATAATATGGATTCTAAGTATTCAATACGAGGAATTTCAAAACTACCATTGATTGGCCACTGAAGTTCGGAAGCATGTCTAGTTTGTCTGTGCCAAATATCATTAAATACTATACTACCAATGCCATGCTTAAAGTACATAGAACACACCGGCGACCCCTCCATTGGCGCCGGTCGGCCAAATTCCAAAGATTGTCTGTCACTGCAGAATAACGCCCTGAAGCAGGCAAACAATTTCCCAGGCATATCAGAATACTGGTGTTACCTGGTCAATAATTGTACTCGCAAGTGCAATATGCCAAAACGAATTATCAGGATACTTAAGAATCGGGTCACGACTCACCTGATCAAATCCTAAGGAGGTCCGATTGGATTGCAAAGTTCTAACTAAGGTACCACGTGGTTGGTGATTTTGGCAAATCTGCCCGCCTCGATATATGGACCCTCGTCAAGATGCCGACTCGGACTGCATGCTCACTGTCCAGGGATCGGGTTGTGCTGCGCTGCTGAGGTGTCGTGTCTCATCCAAGAAAGGGGCCCCCTTTTACACCGTCCGATCCCGGTCCGATAGCTGCGTCAACCTTCAACGAGCTGGCACCAATCTTGAAGGTCCATATTCGGGTGCCATCTGTAAAAGCAAAGGAAAATATCAAGGCTGAGTAACCCAAAAGGAAATACACCAAACACAGGCTTATAAAGATTCACAGATCTTTATTCAACAACTGTACAGTTCACAAAGAAATAAAATATCAGATAGCTATCTGGCCCTCAGGACATCACAGTGAATACCAGCCCTTTTGGTGTGAGAAGTGAGAGGTACTGGACGTCTAAACATTTGCATATTTTATACATTTTCCAATCGTAATGTCCAACCACTCTGCAGGTTAATAATTCTTGGTCTAGAGTTCGTGCTGAGTTCACCTCTAGTTTGTCCAACTATATGCATGTGGATTATTTCCAGTTTGTACAACAACAAGTCACAATGGCAACAGTGTATCTTTGAATTTAACATTAAGCCTTAGTGCACGTCCTATACAATGTAGTTCAACAAGTGTTCATGTTTAGTATTTAAACAACATTGTATTTCATGTATGTCTGCGGATCAGACTTGTTGGCGCAGGTAATCCTCGATCTACAGTTCAAACGTAGGACAAGGTCTCATTACACTGTCCTAACATTTGGCCTATGGGCAGTTTAGACATTAACTTTGCGCGAAGGTCAGGACGGCTAGGTTACAAGCGGGAAACACTGTCCACCATTTTAGAACACAGAGTGACTTTAAAATGCGGGCTGTGATTGGGTGCACAATGACTTTTGTGTGCCGCTGTGCAGCTACAACAGATGTACGGGAAGAGCACGTCTTCGGGCGAGGGATATCTGTGGTTGATATCTGTGGTTGCAGTAGTGGACAGTGAAATAAGCAGTGCCAGTCTGCTGAGAGTTGTTCTTTTTCTATGCACTTACATTAATAACTACTAAGCAACAGGGCAATCGTCTGGGTTTCCCTTTCAGTGCTCAGCTAGTGGGTTTTCGGAGCCCTCAAGCAAAGTCAGTGGAAAGCAGAATCTTGGTTGGTGGAACGGGTAGGGAACTAGGCAGGCGCGTGACTTGAAAGGAAGAAGATGCATACCTTTAACCGAGTGAAGGAAACTTTGAAAACAAATGCACTTTGACGTTTGCATTTCCAGGTACTTTTTTCACAGAGATGTGAGTGTTCCAAAACATATTTACCAAGCCAAAAATTAAGTAGTTGCTACTTTTTAAAATACAACTCGTCATTGCACTAATCTACAACTATTAAGAAAGGATAAAACGGCCACGTGCGCGAATATATACATGCACGGCAATGATTGGCTGAAGGAGTCTTGCAGCCATTTTCTCTCTTTGGTATTAGAGTCCGGGAAATGGGTTGTTGTTGTTATTTTTTGCACTTGTGGGAAATATGCGGGAATAGCCCTTTCTCTTTCGGTAAGAGAAAATGTCCTTTTATAAAAATAGAGAAGTACTGGCCAAGGCTTGTCGGTCCATGGCACGCATTATGTTGTCTTTACATTGTCTGAGTACTGATAAAAGAGACTGCTTGAGAGCATTTCATGGGATTGCCAATACCATTCACTCAACAGTGCACGTTGCCGGGCCACACAGTTTTCTATAATAGAAGGTCGAATGCTTGATGAACCAGTTTTGGTGACCCCATTTTGGGTAAATGAAATCACTGTATGAAAGTCGGCTTAAGTGCCATTGTTTGGGGTACCAGTCCAGTAAAACGGGTAGATGCTGCTCTGGTTCTGTCCTTGTGGCGATGTAGCAAAAAAGTGAGCACAAGGGTTAAAAAGTAAAACAGGAAATTACATATACATGATCTGTGACCTGGACCATTACACAAATGTAGACAGCGGTGTGGCTACAAACCGTCCAACAGGAGCTGATTCTATAGTAGATATGGGAAAGATGCAGGATTTACTACAAAAGGTGTAGTGGTTCCTTATGTGGTATCGGTCATCCGCTACTTGTTGGGCAACAGGAGGGCGCATCAGGATGTAAATGGTGGCTCCAAGCTGTAGGGATGATCGCCCCCATTTTAGGTTCACTTACCTACCTCCTGCCCACCACTGACTTCTGTCCCAGGTCCTTCATTACGGCCTTCTGTCCATCATCTGCCGGAGACATTAGGAGGCTTCATGTTTGCAGGGCTAGGTCAGACAGTCAAACGTTCCACAGATGCCATGCCTGGAAAAGTATACTCCTGTAACGCTCACCTGATTCCCACGGAGGCGCCGACCTGTTCTGGACTGCTATGACCTCTTCTAAGGTGATGTACAGGACTCGGAAGACGGACTGGACCGGACCTCCAAACCTCGCCTGTCTGGCCCGTAGAAGAATCCTTCTGTAGATGGAAAAGGGGATTAACTGTCTGCTGGATAATGTGTCGGATTCCCCCCCTCCCCCTCTCACACTCCTCGAACCCCCTCCGCGATTCCCCGTAGAGTCTCACCTTAGAGTCTGAAAGGACGAGCTCTCCATCCTGCTTCTGATGCAGGGGCGCGTTGATTTCCAGTTACTTCACTGGATCTCGGGTTTGGTGAGTATTCAACTCCGCTTTGACTTTTCCGATATGAGGCCGTAAGTATTCAGTTGCAAAAGTTCAAGCCCTAATTGTCCGTTGTCCTTTTCTCTATTTCAGATGCAGGATGAACAATCCGCGTAGAGGAATGGATTCGCCGAAGGTAAACTCTGGTGAGTCTTTTTGATGGATGGTTCCCTTAGTGCTCTTGCTTTCACCCACTAATGCGTGTGTCTTTTTCCCCTTAGGGGCCGGGGTACGGAAGTGCCAAAGAAGCGGCGCCGACCCGAGGTGAGGAAAGATTGTCCCAACAATAATCAGGTAAGTCTTAAGGTGGAAGAATCAGGCCTTCCTCAATCTGTTCCTTCGCTCACCTTTGTTTTGTCTCTTTTTCTCCTTAGGCGCTGAAAGGCGGCGGATGGTGCCAATGGTCGCTGAAGAGCCAGAGGGCGCCTCGTGAAGGTGAGTGGAACGCGGCGCTGCAGCGAGCGATGCGATGCTCTTCTAAAAATAATGTCTTTTCTCAGGATCGTCGGAGTGATGGTTCCGGACTCCGGATGGAGGTAGGTAAAGTTCAATTATTCACCTTTCTCTCCTTTCCTTCCTTTTCAGGTGTTCCAGGTTGCAGGCGGGCCTGGCTGGAGCCAGGATGCAGGAGCAGACACGGTGAGCGTCCAGCTGCTAGATGCAGAACAACGCGAAGCGTGAGCTGCTATCTGGGCGTGGTTTAAATAGCCCCCAAAGTAGTTCCAGGTAAGTATTCTTCCTCAGCCACGCCCGAGTGGTAAAATAGTCCCATAGGTAAAATAGTCCCTTTCAGACCTCAAGGAGGTCTGGATCCCGCAGCATGGTCTGCATCAGGTAAGTCCATCCAAGCACTCCCATAATGAGCCTGGCGCCTATGGTGCCAGGACTGATGCCTTCTATGAGCCTAGCGCCAAAGGCGCCAGGACAATGTCCAAAGAGCCCCTATAAGGGGTTGCTGGGTCCCTCCCTGGGGACATGATGTGTGCTTTCGGGGAAGCTGGGCCTGAACTGGGTTCCCGGGAGTAGGCATCATGACAGCACTCTCCCACAAGGCCCCTCCCAAGATTGTTCCCTCCGGGGGTTTTGGTTTATTTGGGAAGATCCGGTGGAATTTCTTAATTAATCGAGGTGAATGTACATGGTCACTGGGTTCCCACAACCTCTCCTGAGGCCCGTATCCCTTCCAATCGATTAGATAGAAAAGTTTTGACCTTAACATCTTTGAATCTAAAATGTTCTTCACCTCGAATTCAGGTTTTCCATCTATTTGAATGGGTTCTGGAGGCTTGATTAGTCTGGTTCCAGGTTGCACTGGTTTCAAAAGTGACACATGAAAAACAGGGTGAAGTCGCATGTTAACTGGTAAATCAAGTTTAACGGCCGCTGGATTGATTATGGCCGTAATGGAGTAAGGCCCCAGATATTTTGGATTAAAAGTTCGAGGTCCCTTGAGCGATAAGTGCCTGGTAGCCAGCCATACTTGGTCCCCAATCTGGTACTGAGGTGCTTCACTCCGATGCAGGTCAGCATTCTTCTTGTATTTTCTCTTGGCTTGTTGTAAATGTGTAGTTGCTTCTTTGAAGGCTTGGGTAATTGTAGAATGCAGATGGTCCACTGCGGGCATTCCGAGGCCTTGAGGCGAGTCGTGGTCTGAGGTTCGAGGGTGATGCGACTTTGCCCAGTTCCACAGTGTACCGAATTATTATATGCATATTCGGCTATCCAAAGAATGTCTTTCCAGTTACTTTCAGATTGCTGCAACATACACCGTAAATATTGCTCAAGGGTCTGATTCGTCCTCTCTGTTTGACCATCGGTCTAAGGGTGGTGACTAGTCGATAATCTTACATCGATTTGTGCCAATTGACAACATCTACGCCAAAAGTGGGAAATGAATTGGCTTCCCCCGTCTGAGATTAGTACAGACGGGAATCCATGTAAACGAACAATATTTTCAAGGAATTCTTTGGCTAGAACTGAAGCTGAAGGTAAACCTTTCAATGGACTGAAGTGGGCCATTTTGGAAAATAAATCCACAATAACAAGAATAGTGTTATATCCTGAACAAGGAGGTAAGTCCGTAATAAAATCCAATGACAGGGTGTGCCAAGGTGCTGGCGGAATGTCTAAAGGTTGAAGGAGACCGGCTGGTCTTTTCTTTTGGCCTTTATTTTGGGCGCAAACACCACAGGACATCACAAATGATTTAACATCTTTTCGCCAAGAAGGCCACCAGAATTGTCCTTTCACCTTTTCTTCCGTCTTGGCAATACCGGGGTGCCCCTCTATTAGTGTATCATGATAACGAGAAATAACGAGCTCTTGTAATTCCTTGTGTGGCAGAAATTAGCGCCCTTGGAAATAAGGTAAATCATTATTTATAGTAAAGTCAGATCCCTTTTGTACCCAATCCTGTAAGTCTGTAGGGTCCAGGAGTTGTTTAACTCTAGCTTGAATGTCTTCAAGCGTTTGTAAAGAAGTCATGCCCAAAATTCTCTGCTCGGGAATTATCGGTACAGGTTCTGAGTTAGTATCAGTTTCTCCCATTCCTATTTGGGATAGAGCGTCCGCTTTGCCATTCTTACAGCCAGGACGGTAGGTGATTACAAAATCGAATTCCGCAAAAAACAAAGCCCAACGGAGCTGTCGAGATGACTGAGCCTTGGCGGTCTTTAAATACTGTAAGTTCCGGTGGTCGGTGATCACCGTGATGGTATGTCTAGCGCCAAGTAGATAATGCCGCCAGGCTTTAAAGGCGGATTTAATGGCTAACAGTTCTTTGTCAGTGATTGCGTAGTTAACCTCGGGTGCCGAGAATTTTCTGGACCAAAATGCAACGGGATTCAGTTGGTTAGTTTCGGGATCTCTTTGAGACAGGACAGCTCCCATGGCTAGGCTGGATGCGTCAGTTTCGACGACATAAGGGAGATCTGGGCGCGGGTGCTTCAATACAGGTGCGGAGGTAAATTTAGCTTTTAGTTCCTGAAAGGCCTGCTCGGCTTCTTCAGACCATTCAAAACGTTTATTTTTCCTTAAGAGCGCAGTGATGGGTTGAACCACACGAGAAAATTCCGGGATAAACCTGCGATAAAAATTGGCAAAGCCAAGCATGCTTTGAACACCTTTCACAGAGCTAGGCGATGGCCATTTGAGGATAGCATCCACTTTTCGTGAGTCCATGCGGACTCCTTTAGGTGTCAGGATGAAACCAAGAAACTCAACTTCTGTGGCATGGAAAACACATTTTTCCAGTTTAGCAAATAGTTTGTGTTGGCGCAATTTCTCGAGAACTGCCCTGACATGTTTTCTATGATCAGATTCCGAAGAGGAGTACACAAGAATGTCATCGATATATACGACAACACAAACGTCGATGAGTTCCCGAAAGACATTGTTCATGAAGTATTGGAAGACAGCCGGTGCATTGCACAATCCGAAAGGCATTACCTGGTACTCGAATAGCCCATATTTGGTGCGGAAGGCAGTTTTCCATTCATCGCCTTCCCTTATTCGCACCAGATGGTAAGCCCCCGGAGATCAAAATTGGTGTATATGCAGGCATCCTTCACCTGGTCAAGGAGTTCAGGGATCAGGGGCAAAGGGTATCGGTTTTTAACAGTTATCTGGTTCAATGCGCGGTAGTCAATACAAGTTCTGAGGTCGCCTTCTTTTTTAGGCACGAAGAATAAAGCCGAGGATGCAGGAGACTTAGACGGGCGAATAAAACCATTGGCTAGGTACTGATCTAGATATTGTCGTAAATGAAGATTCTCGGGTTCGGTAAGGGCATAGATCCTGCCGCAAGTGGGTTGTGCACCGGGCAATAGATCGATCTGGCAATCGTACGACCTGTGAGGCGGTAGAGTGTTGGCCTGTTCCTTTTGTAAGACGTCTTGAAATTCTCGGTATTCTGGCGGTATTTGCAAAATGACAGGGGTTACTGTAGCTAGGCCAATATTTGGATTTCTTGCATAACAGGTTTGTGCACAATCTGGAAAGGTTATCCTCTTTGCTCGCCAGTCAATTCGAGGATTATGTGTTTCCAACCAAGGGATTCCTAGAATTACTTGAAATTGCGGAGCCTTGATTACATCAAACACAATTGCCTCCCGATGTCCGTCTTGACCCAACAATGTCACTTCAGCAGTGGAGTGTGTTACCGGCCCAGAGGCGATTTCGGTTCCATCCACTGTGGTGATGACATCCTTACTGGTTTTAGGGCAAAGAGGGAGGTTGATCCTGGAAGCCAATTCACGATCCACATAGTTTCCTATAGCCCCACTATCGATGTATGCCTTAAAGGCATGTAACCGCCCAGGCTGCTTCGGATTTACGAGGACCATTCGCATGATGAAATGCGAGGTCAGCGAGTTAGTTTTTAAGCTCGGCAAGCGGACCCCTACGCTTGTCGGGCGTGGTCGTTTCCCGACTCAGATTCCATCAGGTTCTTATCAGCGACTCCTACCGCCTTCTTAGACGGTTTTATAGGGCAATCTCGTAAAAAGTGTCCAGAAGCCCCACAATAAAGGCATAATTGCATTTGCCGTCTTCGTTCACGCTCTTTTTGAGTTAAAGGTCCTTTAACCCCTCCAATTTGCATAGGTTCAGTAACATCGGCACCCTTGGGGTTAACACGGGTTTTGACCAAAACCCGGGTCTCAAACTTGGACCGATCTGCCTTTCTGTTTTGAAGTCTGTGATCTAATTGGACCACCAAGTCTATATATTCAGAGCAGTCTTGGGGTGGATTTACGACCTGGGCCAGGACATCCTTAAGTTCTCCACGTAGACCCCGATGGAATAACGTGACTCTTTTATCCTCCAGCCATCCAGTCTCCACAATTAACCTATTGAAGGTTGCGATATAGGCTAAGAGGTCCAGGTTACCCTGTTGTAGGGATAGAAGCTCGTTGTCCAGGGCCTGTCCCTGAGAATACTGCGCAAAAAGTCTTTCCATGCTTGTCTGGAAGGCTTGAAAGTTCCGAAGAATTAGGTCATCTTGAGTAACCAGTGGAACTGACCAATCAGCAGCACTGCCGCTGAGATATGATAGTACAAAAGCGACCTTGGTTTGGTCGTTAGGGAAGGCCCCATGTCTGCAGAGGAAGTGCAATTGGCATTGATTCATGAATACGGCGAACCTTTTGGGGTCCCCGGCAAAACGTTCCGGTGGGGCCAGTGGCATATTTCCAGGTAGATTAATTTGCACGGTGTTATTTGAAACCACTGGGGCGGAATTACCCCCAGAACCTGGTAAAGGAGTTTGACCAGCCTGACCTTGTAATAGCTGTCTGGCAAGATCATCAGTTTGTTCTTTAGATACAATTAACTCTCTCCTGAGGGCATTCGTCTCCTGGCGAGCGGAATGAACTTCAGCCCGTAATTCCCCCAATAGCTGGGCCAGCTGGTCTGTCTCGGAAGTCTCCATAGCGCCTGGGTGGGAAATTGTAGGTAGGCTTCGCGTTCTGTAACGCTCACCTGATTCCCACGGACGCGCCGACCTGTTCTGGACTGCTATGACCTCTTCTAAGGTGATGCGCAGGACTCGGAAGACGGACTGGACCGGACCGCCAAACCTCGCCTGCCTGGCCCGTAGAAGAATCCTTCTGTAGATGGAAAAGGGGATTAACTGTCTGCTGGATAATGTGTCGGATTCCCCCCTTCCCCCTCTCACACTCCTCGAACCTCCTCTGCGATTCCCCCGTAGAGTCTCACCTTAGAGTCTGAAAGGACGAGCTCTCCATCCTGCTTCCGATGCAGGGGCGCGTTGATTTCCAGTTACTTCACTGGATCTCGGGTTTAGTGAGTATTCAACTCCGCTTGACTTTTCCGATATGAGGCCGTAAGTATTCAGTTGCAAAAGTTCAAGCCTTAATTGTCCGTTGTCCTTTTCTCTATTTCAGATGCAGGATGAAGAATCCGCGTAGAGGAATGGATTCGCCGAAGGTAAACTCTGGTGAGTCTTTTTGATGGATGGTTCCCTTAGTGATCTTGCTTTCACCCACTAATGCGTGTGTCTTTTTCCCCTTAGGGGCCGGGGTACGGAAGTGCCAAAGAAGCGGCGCCGACCCGATGTGAGGAAAGATTGTCCCAACAATAATCAGGTAAGTCTTAAGGTGGAAGAATCAGGCCTTCCTCAATCTGTTCCTTCGCTCACCTTTGTTTTGTCTCTTTTTCTCCTTAGGCGCTGAAAGGCGGCGGATGGTGCCAATGGTCACTGAAGAGCCCGAGGGCGCCTCGGGAAGGTGAGTGGAACGCGGCGCCGCAGCGAGCGATGCGATGCGCTTCTAAAAATAATGTCTTTTCTCAGGATCGTCGGAGTGATGGTTCCGGACTCCGGATGGAGGTAGGTAAAGTTCAATTATTCACCTTTCTCTCCTTTCCTTCCTTTTCAGGTGTTCCAGGTTGCAGGCGGGCTTGGCTGGAGCCAGGTTGCAGGAGCAGACACGGTGAGCGTCCAGCTGCTAGATGCAGAACAACGCGAAGCGTGAGCTGCTGTCTGGGCGTGGTTTAAATAGCCCCCCAAAGTAGTTCCAGGTAAGTATTCTTCCTCAGCCACGCCCAAGTGGTAAAATAGTCCCATAGGTAAAATAGTCCCTTTCAGACCTCAAGGAGGTCTGGATCCGGCATCATGGTCTGCATCAGGTAAGTCCATCCAAGCACTCCCATAATGAGCCTGGCGCCTATGGTGCCAGGACTGATGCCTTCTATGAGCCTGGTGCCAAATGCGCCAGGACAATGTCCAAAGAGCCCCTATAAGGGGTTGCTGGGTCCCTCCCTGGGGACATGATGTCTGCTTTCAGGGACGCTGGGCCTGAACTGGCTTCCCGGGAGTAGGCATCATGACAACTCCGGAGCAGGGCAGGCTTTGCTTTCATGGCGGGAATCCCGCCCCTGCCACGCCAGTGCTGGGTGGCGGGTTCATTCAAGCACAGACTCTTGCTTTCAGTTTCAGAGTTCTGTAACATGCCACTGCAGCCCAGGACTGTGGGATGTATTGACCCACTTTTGCTCTGCTATGCTGCATCACTGTGTTATGATGGTGCCAGAAGACAGAAAAATGGCTGCAAAACCCTTGAGCGCGCCAAAACCTGTGAACATCACGCTTTGCATTGCACAAAATGATGGCTGCCAATCTGCCACGCTTGTTGTCAGTGGTGGAACAGAGTTCTCACTTCTGAAATATGTCACTGGGCTCCACAACCAGTAAAAATGGAGTACAGAAGGAAAAAGCAGTGCTTTGCTAAATGAAACCCAGAATCTTGCTTTAAATCCCTTTTTCTTTGCTGAAACTGCAGAATGCAGGTACAGAACTCCCTCAAACATCCAAAATTCTTGCTGGGTGCTACAATTCACTTAGTTTAAGAAATCATTGTGAACTTACAAAGTCTTGAAAAGCTGAAAGCATAAAGGGATTTCCACAGCAAAAGTGGCCTGTCTGTGGATCTGTCAAACATCTCTGGGTGCAGTACCGTGGGCCGCCTGAATGACAGCTGTCAGGAGCCTGCCTGATTAAACTTTAACATGTATAAACTGAAATCAAATGTTTGCAATCTAAGAGGCCTGTTACTGATAGTAACCCATTTTGTAATTGTTTTGGTCTCATGGTTTAAAATCTTGAATGAGTATTATAGCTGTGATTTGATAACAAGTTTGTTTTAAGCTAAGGAAAAGTTCAACAGAGTAACAATTAAAATAAGCTTGGCTGAAGCTACCAAACTGGAATAACAGGTCTTCTCACAGAAGGAAGGTCTTTCCCCTCAGCAGGAAATCACACAACAGCTCTAATTGTGAGGTTGGAAAAGAACCTGGTCTACAGTGGCATGAGGAACAATGACCAGCTGCTACTAAGAAAATGTGAGGTGTGAAGACAGTCGTAAATGGCCTCTGCCAAGAGCAAGCAGGGAGGAGACTGCTCTTGAACTGCACGGAGACAAAAAGAGGCGGACCCAAACAACCATCTGTGGCTGAACATCATCATAGAACACTTTTTTTTAAAGACGGATAACTTACTGTTTGAAATTCGGAAAAATATAAAAGTAACAGATTTGTGAATCAAAATTGTGGCTGCACGTTTCAAAAGGTGGCACAATCGTGTGACATGTTCTGGAAAGAAACTGCTAGAAATGTGATTTTACGCAAAATGTATTTCTGCTAGAAGTATGAAACTTTACACACTTATGCCCATGTTAAACGTGCACACTTGTAGAAATTTGCTTAAGAAATGGACATTGTGTTCCTGATGAAAAGGGCAAAATTCTGTGAAAAGCTGAGACAAGATCCCACAGCTCTGGGGTTTTGAGGAGTAGCTGCTATGCAAAATATGTTATGTTAGAGGTTGCACATGTGTAAATATGTATTGTGCCAAAAGTAGATTTTGTGGTCCAGGGGCTAGGGGTGGATTCTCAGCCTCATAAAATCACACCATAAAGGTGACACTCTGTTTCTCTCCTCCTATCAAGGCAGAGAGTAGACTCTGACCCAATCACCTGTCAAAAGGGGCAAGAATAGGCTAAACCAGCCCACACACACCCCCTTTATGATCTGTTCATAGCATAAATAGACACAGCTCACCACTGAAAAGGACAGACAGATTCACTCACTATCCCGATGCTGACGGAGCACCCTGCTGCTGAACTCTACATCTTCCTTGTTCCAGACGCCAGAAACTTGGCAAAGCAGTAACCCATTGCATAGCTGAACCATTTTCAGCTAAGCCTCAAAATTCCAGTACCCGAACCCCACAAACATAAGGGGAAGCATCAAAATACAAAATACAAAATACAGCCAGGCTGTGCTGTACTGCTTGCCTGCTGAAAATAATTATCATAAGAACCAAGAAAGGGCTGATCCAATCCAGTCCGATGAGCCCAGCTGTCTGTCCTGAACCAGATCCCATCCCCTGAACAGAATCCTGAGAGTGTAATTTAAACATATCCAGTGAGTATCTATAGAGAGAATTGTGTCACTGGCATATGTACTTTGCATAGTCAATCCCAATCTTAAACCCATCCTATCTTGTTTTCAGAATCTGTGTTGTTAGGAGTATTTTTGAATTGTCTGAACCCTCTATCCAAACCATCCTACCTTCCTCCTGTATTAGTACTGCTAAAACTATCTTTGTGCTGATCTATTCTCCTCTGAAGAAGGCGACTTTCCTCCGCAGGCAGACATTCTGATCAAGTGGCTGTGTTCCTGTGTGGTATTCGTTTTGTTCATAGTCATACTCTAGTGTAAGAAACCCTTTTGTCATTTTAAATGCCCATTCCTGTTTTCCCTTCTTGCACCTATCTCGAAAAATTAACCTCTACTAAAACGCCTATAATGCCTAGAAACAAAATTTAAACTTCTGCTTGTAACTAACATCCACAGCTTTAAATTGCACCTGAAACCACATTCCAAATCAACTGGGTTCTCCCGTTATCGCGAATCCCACGCAGTGAAAAGTTTGCTGCAAATTAGCATTTTGGAAAATTCTTACACGTGTAAAACAGCTTTTGGTTGCTTCCGACTTGAATTTTAAGATTTCAAATTGTTTCTTGATATTAAATCATCGCTTGTGTTTGTATGCAACTATCCAAAGTGGCCCCCATAAGAATTTATAACAATTTCAGCCATTTTGACCACATTTAGTGTTTTTGCCCAGTTCATTTTAAGGAGAACTTTAAAAGCCATTCTGACAGCTTGACATTCAATTCCGTTTCTCTCTTGTGTTTGCTGGAGGAAAGTGGGATTGATGTTTTGTTGAATTCTGTCTTTCCTGAATACCTGCTCTCTCCTCCTATCTCTTTGCATTGCATATTTGGGGGGGTTGAGGTGTGTTCAAGGGGAACCTTTAACCACAGTGCTATCCTATTTGAAACCACACACAAGTATTTTTTTCTGTGCTGAATTGTTTGCTCACTGTTACTCCTTGTGTATTAAAGAGATTATTCTGTGTTACCTCACCCCATTGGTGATCGTGGTGTACCTATTAAAACCTATTGTGATAACATTTTAAATATATAAATAAGTCGTTACCTTTGCAAACCAGCCTGATTCCTGGTTCAGTGTGACCGTGGGGCGGGGGGGTTCCAGGAGAAGGGCGTGATATGAGTGGTATATCGTTCAGAATAAAGAACTTTTATACACAAATAAATAAGGATTTCATTTGTGCATTCCAAGTTAGGCGTTGACTTGGGTGTGTGCCGGTTTGAAATCACTTACAGCTTGGGGGCTCGTCACGAGATCCTGAATTAGACATATGACTTGTGACAGTCTAACACAGCGTGCTAACTGAAGGGGTACATACACCTTTTTGGGCTACCATACTGTGCTACACTGTAAAAACTCCCTTCAATAGAAATACTCAAAGGAGTTAGGCCGGTTTAGCAAAAGTAAAACAACCCTGAGATAAGTCAGAAGGAAATTAATATTTCCGGAATGGCGACCCTAGTGGAAATCAATATTGCAAAGGAACACCCACTGCACAAATTGTTTGTCAGGGCTGAATGGGTAGAGCAGGATGAGAAAGTCTGGATGCAGGAAATCAACCAAGTCACTGCCACAGAATAAGATACATGGCAGGACCAGGATCCATTACACCAGGCACTTAGTGAACTGTATATGGCCCCAAAAGTAAAACAAGAACAATGTAAAATTGCCAAAATAGCGGCTTACCACATTGGAGCAATACAGGAAAAATATGCCGAAAACCTAGATCTGGCAAAGAGGTAAGTACAATCCCTACAGAAAATCCAGACTAATCTGGACTCTGCAGAGCGAAGGCTCCAGAATAGCCAAGAAGCTGAAACAGTGGCTAGGCAGTATGCCGCCAAATAGCAAGAAGAACAGACGCTCTTACTACAAAAGAATGCAGAGCAAGATGCCCAGATACAGACACTGCAAAAAGAGTGTCAAGAAAGGTTGGACTCTTTAAAACAGAGCCAACAAAAGCTGGAGCAGCAATTGAACTATAATAGAGTCTGTGCAGAGCAGATAGTCACCCTGCAAAACCGCCTAGAATATTTAAAAGAGGAAAATAATAAATTGATTATCAAAGACCTAGAATCACAAACAGAGTTTGATGAAGAGCGCCAGAAAGCTGGTGCATTAAAAAAACAGAGGGACGACCTGGCTGCACAAAGTTACACTCTAACTCCGGAAAGGGACGTCTTAGGCCAGGTAGTCAGCCATTTAAAAATCAAGTTAGAAGAAAATCACCTGGCCCTCCTGGGACTAGGTGAACTCAAAATGGACTATTAAAAGTTGTTAGAGCAAACCAGGGGGGTGGAAGATGCTCTGGAAAAGAATAATCAGGCCAGTAAGGACCAAACGCAGGAGGTGAGTCTCCTGCAGCAAAAGCTGGCCCAATACTCCCCATGCAGACAGGAAGCACAGAGAGACAATGAGGTTCTCTATGAAAAAAATGACAGGCTCCATAGACAGATAGCCATGCAGGAAATCTTGCAAGAGGTTGCATACTGGCCACACATGGGGCAGGACCTAGACCAATACTTGAAGGGGTGTCTTGAGTGTGTACAATTTCAGCCAACATCACTTGCACACCGTCCTCCCCTCCAAAAGAGAGGGATGACACTGCCTTGGTCAGATTTACAAGTTGATTTTATCGGGCCCCTGATTCGCTCCTCTAGGCGGAACAAGTACATTTTGAACGTAACATGCTTGTTCACTAAATGGGTGGAATATCTCCCGGCCCCAAATTGCAAGGCAGAAACAGCAGCTGCCCTGATGATCAATCACATATTCTCGTGTTTTGGACTACCCCAAAGGATTGAGTCAGACCGAGGTAGTCACTTCACTAGCGAAGTGATGGCAAAGATGTAGGAGATACTTGGGGTCAAAAGGAAACTACACATTGCCTACCGGCTAGCCTCTAGTGGTAGAATTGAGAGATACAACAACACTATTGTGAGCATATTAAAAGGTTTGTGGCAGATTCTGGGCCAAGTTGGGACATTCGATTACCCCTTGTCCTGATGGCCATCAGATCTACCCCTTCTTCTGCAACAAAAATGTATCCCTTTGAGCTGATGACTGGACGAAGGATGGTGCTACCCCAGCATCTGCTCTACAGAACCCAAGAGCAGACCTTGATAAATGCCTCCACAACTCATGAATATGTTGTGAATCTGAGAAAACACCTTCAACATGCTTTTGCCTATGCTCAGCTGAATCTAGAGAGGTCTGCAGACAGTATGAAGACCCACTATGACCTTAAAACAACTAAAAAAGAATACCAAGCAGGAGACCAAGTCTACTTGTACAATTTCCAAAGGAACCAAGCCAAAAAGCGCAAATTCCTCCCAACTTGGCAGGGTCTTTTTGAAATTGTGGAGAGAATCTCACCAGTCGTCTACAAAAACCGCATCCCCAAGAGCAGTTTGGCAGAAGGGGAAGACAAGTTGGTCCACATAAACCAGCTGAAGAGTTGCCATCCCTGGCATACATTGCGGCAAATAGAGGAGCCAACCGGAAACCCAGAGGGGGACATTCCGGCAACCTAGAAGAATCCACCTGGATCATACTTTGGATCAATATTATCAAACAGCTGCCTGATTTTGTATAGAGTTATCTCTCAACATTTGGGGTAGCAAAGCCACCATTGCTTTATGGAGGTCGTCCGAAGGGGATCTTCTAGAAATCCATGTTAATATTATTTGAGTAATGTGAGATTTTGACGACTGAGAAATAGATTGTTTGTGTTGGGAAAAATGCACAGATGTTTGTGGGATCATTGGCAGTAGGGGGTTAGGTAGGCGAAACCTATATGACACTATCTCTGTAAGCAGATTACACATTTTTTAGAAATAGCAGGATACTTGGTTCTGAATGAGCTATTTTAACCCCACAAAATCAATCATTTTTCGAATGTATCATATACATTGCATTGCACTGCACTACTTTGTGTATTATCTAGGTGTTCTCCCACAGAAGTGCACTTCTCCGACAGATAATGACGTTAGGTGTTATCAGACATAGTCGTATTCCAAGTTCTTCTCATATGAAGGTGTTCTCAAACTTAAGAACATTTCACTCCTCTACACAGCATTTCAAATATAGGTACCTTCAAACATAGGAACAACAAATTGCTATGCAATGTCTTGCTATCTAGGTGTTCTCAGACATAAACGCATTGCACTGCCTTACACAGTATATCATACATGGGTGCTCTCAGGCATAGCCGCATTGCACTGCCCTATAGTACATTATCATCTAGGTGTTCCCTGACATAGGTGCATTGCACTACTCTCTATTGTGCACCTCTGGGGGTGCCTCTATCTAGGTGCTACTCAGAAACCAGTGCAATACACTGCTATAGAAATGCAAGTGCCCCGCTTTGCCGAACTATTGTGCAACCCGACATCTCACACAGAGCAAGTTGGATTCCTCGACCAGGCATCCCTGAGACTGACACACAGTATCGCTCCATGCCACGCTCTACACCTGGGCACCCCACAGAAAGAATACAATCATATTTCGGTTACAGCACTTTGTGCCCAAGTGCAGAGAGACCTTAGATTACATCTCATCATTTCAACCAGGAAAGCCAGCCAAGGACAGAGGGTATTGCGACATACACCATAGCAACTGCTACAATGCACCAACTAACAATAGTAAGAGGGACTCAACCGGAGGCAAGCAGGACCTCCACTAAACCACTGTACTACACCTCTTCCAAAGTCCTTTAAAGCAATGATAAGGTGCAACCTGGATACATGGGAAAACAGCAACAAAGGAATCGGATACAAGGCAAATGCCTAACTGATAACCCTTTCAATTTTGCAACCCCGTTAAATCCCCATCAATGGATGTTGAATGAAAAACATTTGGCAAAAACAAGACCTGAGACATTTTACATCCCTTGCCACCTATATATTCACCCTACCAACAACACCGCTGAAAAACATACCACAAGTGGGACCCCCCTCAAGGTCCCGACAATACAGGATCCTCTCAAGTGGGAGTGGGCCCCTCTCATGGCCCCAATTTTACAAATGATCTATCGCCAGACAGACTGGCCTTATTTTGTAATCTATATAAATCTTGGTGCAGATAGTCTTGCTTTCACAAAATAAAATCAGTTGTGCAATGCCAAGCTCATTCCTAGACACACATATCTAGAGCAGAGTTGGTACTTATCCAGATAAGGCTCTCTGTGGGCACTACCCATTCCCGCATTGTTCTACGAGATTGTTTGATTGTCCTTTGGTGGATTGTCAGAGTTAACGGAAATTAGTGTTGCCACTGACCCGCTCACAGTCCCACCAATATACAACTATGGTGGGATATAGCTTTGCCATGAGCTTTTAGTAATTGGTGACACTATGTAAAAAGAAAGGTGTAAGACCCCAATTTCCCAAATGAACCGTCACCAGACAGATTGGCCTTATTTTGTCATCTACTTGCATCTTTACGCTGATGGCTTATGTGTAAGTGATATTTGTATAATACTTAATTGCACAAGTAATATTATATACAAGACTTGTTGATGAACTTCAGGCAAACTTTTCAAAATGTTTTTCCGAGGCTTAGCCTTGACAAATCACCCACAATTCCAGTGATTCATTTTTGTTGTAACTACACTTCCCCAGAACAATTTCTGAAATCATGTTTCGGCATGGAATACATTTTGCAAAATAATTTGGACAATCAAAATCCAAATTTAGGTGTGCGAAATACACCTGGAAAAGCATGCTGCAGCTTCCAAGTCGAAGATGGTGCTCACTGAAAGTTGACTTAAACGTACATACATAAATAGGTAAGCATGTTTTTTGCTGGAGAATAATTCTACAATGCTACTCTAGAAATATAAAACAGCATACCACATCTTTCAAAATACTGGGTTTTGCAGCATAATATGGAAGCTGGGATTTCACAGGTTTTTCAACGAAAGTGAACATTTTCCAATTTCTGGAAATCTGCAAAATTTTGGTTCGAAACACCTGGAGTGAGCAGAAGGGATTAGTGCTATTTTGTTCATCCCTACCTGTAATATATCATGTTAGAAATTAAAATAAGCACCTCTGTAAATAAAGACCCGTTTTCCTGTTGTACGAATAGTGTCCTCAGAATGTTCCAGTCTGCTGTCATGTTATCTGCATATTAGCCATCTCTGTTCCTTGCTAAGCAGGAGATAAGTGGGTTAGTGCCCGCCAGACCACTAAGGCGATTTAAAATATCTGTTCTTTGGGAGAGTGGGTGGTGGCACTCTTTGAAAAGCGTGATACAAGAACACTGCAATCAGGTAATCAGTGCACTGACTGTCCTCTGCTGTGCTCTTTCAGGAACATGTCAAACAGCAAAGGCTCAAATGTGGACGAGAAAGAGAGAAGGGGCCAGAAAGTGAGAAAGAGAGAGGGGGAGAGAGTTAAACCTAAGTATGAGGTTGACAGGGATCCATGCCACTGCAAAGGACGAGGTGAAGCACATTTTCCTGAAGAATGTTGGGAGAGACTTACAGTTATGATCAACTTATTTATTTATTTGAATTTGTAAAGTGCACTACAGCCCATAGGCATCGAGGCGCTATTGCATAAGATTGTCTTGGTTACAATTAAAAAGGCTTGGTACATGGTTGTTGCTCAGGGTTACATACAGCAGGCATTCTGAACATAGGGGTTTCATTAGGAAACATGCATAAACATTTCATACCGGAAAGCAATGACAAATTTGATTAACCTAACACTACGTAAGGTAACATACATATTTCGGTGTTTACAGCTTCAATGTCTCGTACTGTAACATCAGCGAGAGCATTACTTACAATGTTTTACGAATAGCATGGTTTTTATTGCTTTACGAAAGGCTAGGTGTACTCAATCCTCCTGATGTGAGGGGGTAGAGTTCCAATGGGTTGCGGCTATGGTGGGGAAGCGTGTGCCTCCTGCTCAAACTCTACGTGTCTTAGGCATAGCAATTAGATTGGTGTAGGCTGTTCTTATGGCTCTAGCAGAGATCGGTTTGGTTATTCTTTGAACCAGGTAGATAGGTGACCGGTTTTGGACACATTTGTGCGCAAGGGCAAGGATTTTAAAGATGATCCTCTTTTTAACGGGAAGCCAATGAACCTGTTTCCTGGTCTCAGAGATATGGTCCTTTCTGGAAATCCCAGTAGCAGCCCTAAGTGCTTTATTTTGTACTATTTGGATCTTGGACGTATTTCTGCCAGAGGTCCCTACAAAAAGGGTATTGCAGTAGTCCAATCGGGAACCAGTTATTGCTCTTGCAATGGCGAGACAGTTCTGTTCTGAGAGAAAGGATCTAGCTGCATTAAACGATTTAGAATGATATGATGAGGTAGAAGCAACATGCCTTTTCATGGTAAGGTTGGAGTCCAGAAATACACCCAGGGTCTTGACAGAATGGGATACCTTGATGTGAATGTTATCAATCACGAACAAACTGTAATGTTTGTCCAATCTTCCAAGGGTGTCCGGTGATCCAATCAGCAGGAGTTTGGTTTTCTCACTATTAAGACATAGCCTGTTTTCTGCCATCCAGGAATGGATAGTTGAGTATATGGCATTGAGGGTGTTCATGTCAGACTTGAAATCACCAGTAAGAGGGTTAAGCACCTGCGTATCATCAGCATGGTTCGTGTATGAGAAGCCCAGGGTGTCCAGGATGTTGAACAAAGGCCCAGTGAAAAGGTTAGTAATAGTAGGCGCTATGCAGGAACCCTGTGGGACTCCACCTTTTATGTCACTTCGGTGGTGACAGGTTGAGTCAGAAAAGACTTTCACAACCCTTTCTTGAAGAAACAAGGTGATCCAAGCACATGCTTTGGGGGAGAAGTTCACTGCAGTGGAGAGAAGGTGGCACAGTGTCTTATGGTCCACCAGGTGAAATACTGCAAACAAATCAAAGAGCAACAGGAGTGCAGATTTGCCTGCATCTCGGAAGTCATCCATTTGATTTTCTAGGTCTAACTATGCAGTTTCGGTACTGTGTCCTGGACAGAAACCAGACTGCCAGAGGCCGAGAAGTCAGTTAGCCTCAATGGATATTTGGACTTGCAGGTAGGCTGCTTTGTCCAGAATCTATAATAGGAATGGAACTGTGGTAATGGGTCTATACTTCCCTGGAACCTTAGGGTCAAGTGAGGGCATTTTCAGGAGAGGACGTAATAATGGTTCCTTATGTCCAGTTGGGACATGGCCAGACTGGAAGGATGCATTACTGAATGCTGTAAGGAAGTGGACCAGGGTGGGGGCACATTCTTTGATGAGCTGTGCAGGACAGGCGTCCCTTTTGCAGTAAGTGGGTTTAATGGAATTAAGCAGGGCAATGACTTCTGGTTACGCCAAGTCCTTAAAGTCGAAAGACCTGGATTCACCAGATTCAGGTTCAGTAGACATGGTACTCTGTAAGTGAGCTATTCGGTGGCTTCGAGCCTGTTGATGTGCAAGGATTGTGTCTTGCAGAGTATTTAGTTAGTCCAACATAGCAGTGTAGAAGACTTACTGCAATGTTCTTGGCATTTAGAGGCACATTCTTCTCTGCTTCTCAGGTATTTTCCTTTTAATGGCAGGCACAACACATTCCAAAACTTGTAGATCAACTCATCTGAACTGTTTGCATATCATATTCTAGGCTGAAAAGCCGACGCTGAGGGCTGCACTCCCCTGGTTTAGCTAACTAGCTAGAAAAAGCTTTGTTATGATGTTAATTCACTCTCAGTGGATGTCAATTTTTTCTTCAAAAAGGACCAAACTGTGTTGTGATAAAAACAAACTGTGTTAGTGGCCATTGCCAAAGTTCCAAGATGCCAATGCATTTCAGACTACATAGTCCATCGTCAGGGCAAAGTAGGTGACTGTAAGTTAAGAACGGGACACAGTCAACAGTGCCCATGGGCCCTAAGCAAACAAAGAAACATCAAAGTTACCGACACTGTCAGTTGTCATTATTAAGAGCTAAAAAGCCAAACAAATCCATTGTGACAGAAGTGATGTATGTGCAGGCCAACAACCCATCACCAGCACGTAATATTTCAAAGTTACATCCGAACGCATGGAGTCTGATTGTCATTGGGATGAGGAAAGACGTTCCAGTATCAAACGTCTGTCAGCATGGATCAATAATAAACGATTCAAGAAATGGGATCATAACAACCATATGTCGAAGCACGATTGATGATAGAAGCACTGACAGAAGAAAAAGAGGGAAAAGATTATAGAGTTACTAAAGTGTCAATGCTGGTCCACTATCACACAGGTAAAAGAATGCCCAAGTATCTGAATGGAGGCGTAGATAACTGTAGGTTACTGACCCCTGCTGGGTTAAAGAACACAGCACTGGTGTACTAAGTCCCTCTGACACATTACAACAAACCCGCTCATAGGCTGACCTGACCTCCACCTCATTGTGGTGCCAAATACTTGCAAGTAATTCTCAATCGACGGGAGAAAAGCAGGAAAGTCTAACCTGGCAAAAACCTGCACTGTAGTGATCAGTTCACCTCACTAATGAAATGCTTGCCATCTGGCTCTATGCCATGGAGCACGCAAAAATGAGTTGTATATACTTTTTTTTTGGAGATATTCCCAACTGTAATGATAATTTAAAATGAATCTCCACACAGAGTACATACCTGAAGACTCAGTTAAAGTGTGTTCTCACCAAGAAAAGTCCAACGCCAACCAATTGTCAGACTGCAAAAGTCTACAAACTGCAGAGGTGACAAAAAGCAGGAACACCTCAAATAAATAATTGCTCTGCTAATCGTCGCAGGCTCTGTTAAGCTGATTCATGGTTGTACTGAGCTACCTGTGAGAGCAAAGGTGTGCACATGGCCCGCATCACTCTTCTTAGTGTATGGTTACAGCCTGGTGGCGTTAATATCTGCTATCATAGTCATATGACTGGCCTGGCATGTGTGGCTACGTGATATCTGTTGGTCCAGTGGCGTGAACTAGTGAGCTGCGCAAATGTATAAGAAAGACCTGTAGTGGCTCTGTCTAAATTCTGTAAACATGTCATATAGTTCACCAAGTGCCCATTTCAATGCCTCTTGGATACTGCAGAGTGCTATAAAATCGCAACATAAATACTAACCATGGCTCTATAAATAACTGACTGCAAAAGACAAATGGGTGACAACAAATGGTTAAAACACCAAAGACATGCCCACTCATCACGCAGGTTCTGCCAGTAGTTACTCCTGATGTCTGAGTGTGTCAATGTTACTATTACTCATATATCCGCATGACTAACATCTTTGATCTTATCGGAGATTCTCAGAGAGATTAAAGTGGATGCCTTCAATAACCTACCTAGTCAGGAAAACCATGACTAGATGTATAAACCACATACCATGCTGTGTGTCCTAAAGAAAAGTCCCCAAGGAGATCCACTACAATCTGGGGTGGGCATACCACTTCTAGTCATTAAAACCACAGATAATGATGGGTGACCTTGGTAAAGAGTCCCTAGGTGCCATCTACTACTAACTGCGGTCGACATACATTCAGGCATAAACAAAGTATCTGGGTATGGGACCAACGATGGTAATGATTGAAAGAATGCTGGTGAATGCAAGAGAAAGAGAGAGCAATGTTGCAGGGTAACATACATTGTGTGTTGTTAAACAGTAGTGAATGATACAGTTGTTCCACAGATCTAGGTATCCAGGCAATTAGTGAATCTGACAGTTGATGTCCATGCCTTTCTGTACTTGTTCTCAGATCATAGAAAAGGGCAGTCTCAAGTAGTCTCTCTTACAGAAAACAGTGCAAGTTCAGTTCCCCATTCGTGCCATTTGGGACTAGAGACTCCAGCCTGTGTACCCAAAACGCTTCTCTCTGCATTCTTACTCGGTCGATGTTTCCTCAGAATTCTTTTGCGTTCAGTACCTCTAGGACCTCAAATCTCATGTGTCAATGTTCATTGAAGTGTCTTGCCACCAATGAATTTGTCTTCTGCATTCATATGCATGATTTATGCTCATTCCACCTGATCATCGCTCTTCTTTTGGTCTCCCCCACATAACAGATGCTGCAAGAACACCCGATGCAACACATGACATTCTCAGTGGAAAAGGTGGTGCAATCCCTTAATCTAATCCATTCCCCTGTTAGTGGGTGATACACATATGGGCCTTTGGGGACGCTGTTACAATTGCTGCAACTCAAACATGGGTAAGTTCCCTTTATTTCTGTCTGAGTAGGGGGTGGTTTGCAATCGCTTGTGCAGACAAGCATGTCCCTAAAATTCTGTCTTCTCTGATAGGCAAATACTGGTGGCTCTGGAAATAAGTCTGTGGTTCTCTCATCATTTCTTAGGATGTTCCAATGCCTATTTATACCGTGTGACTTTTTGGCTCTGTAGAGAGAACTTTGAAACAAATACTAATGGTGGAGCAGTTTTTATGGTCTGGTTTGCAGCCGTGACACTCTAAGTTGGCTAGCTGTCTGATCGGCGGCTGCCTCAAGATCATGTATGGGATAGATACCCTGTGTCTCGGAATTTGTGAAATAGTCTGTCAAACTCTTCTCTGCATTTTTCTGGATCACTCACTATCCTTTTGTTTCTCAACATTTGGCCATATGGTAAATTCTTCAGTGCGTTAGGAGGGTGAAAAATCAAGCCTTGTAACAGGTTATTCCTGTCAGTTTCTTTGGTGTGGAGCGTGGTGGAAATTCTGTTGTTGGTAACATTAACAGCAACAACTGGAAAATTGACACATGGGGTGCCTATTTCTGCTCTGGATTGGATGCCAGAGTCAATGGCATTGATAAAGATCAGAAAGTCATGTTGGATCTTGAGTGTGCTGTACCAGATGGCGAAAATATCATGAATGTATCCAACACATTTTACTAGGTAATTCCGCAAACCTGGATGATATTTGTCATTTCAAATCTGTGCATGAAGCAGTTAACATAGTAGCTCCCATCGATATACCTGATAATTGAAGGTAATGTTGTTGCTTGCACTTAAAATATGAGGTTTGGACAATAAATTCAAGTAAAATCATGATGTTCTCTTTGGCTGCTGCTATGGCCTCAGCCTGTAACAGTAACCATTCCATTGCCTCTTGGCTCGTCGTGCAAAATACTAGTGTATAGGCCATTGACATTGACTGTGAACAGAATGACCTCTTCTGAAAGAATGATAGCCTCGAGTATCTGTAGAAAATGTGTGGTATCTTTCACGTATGTGGGTGTGTTGTGTATCAATGGTTGCAGAAAATGATCAATCTATTTGTACAATGGTTGAAGTAGCCCACCAGTGGCTGCTTTGATTGGTCTGCCCAGGAGGTTTACTAGTCTTTTGTGTATTTTAGGTAGTAAGTAGAATATGGGGACTGTAGGAATGGATGCAGATAAAACGGTTGTAGTCTTTTTGCCAGATCCATTCTAACTCCTCAGCTCTTTTGAGTATGATATCTATGTAGATCTTGATGTCTGAAGTGGGATCATTGTCGACTGGTAAGTAGACTTTGATGTCCTGAATTTGTCTCATACATTTTCTGTCATAATCTGTAGTATTGAGTATGACTGGTGCACCTTCTTTTCCGACGAATGTAAAGTGATTTTGGTGTCTATGTATAGTGATCGGATCCCAGATATTTTGTCTCTGTTGAAATTGGAATCTCTGGGTTTGCTGAACTTCCATTTTTTAAGTCCAGTCATGACCATGATCTGGAAAATCTCATTAAATGAGAAGGTAATTTGGTACACATTTTTCTTTATTTCAAATTGTGTGTGAATTTAAACAAGTCAACTTTGATATTGAATAGGTTTGTGCTGTATGTGGAAGCATATTTAAGTCCTTTCTGTAATGTCCATGTTTTGTGGTTCGATGCTGTTTGTTGGAATTGTTTATCACTAAATTTGCTGTGTCTGAAACCGGGTCTGCATCCCTTGACTTCGTCTGCCTCCTCCCCCTCCTTGTCCTCTTCCTCTTGGGCCCAGCTCTAAAAAGTACATGGTAATGTGTTGGAGTCTACTACTGTCGTTCCTGTGCTGCTGCCTGAAGTGCCTATGTTGCTGAGGTATCTATTGGTGCTTCTGTATTTTCTGTCTCTGAACTGCTGAAAGCTGGCATTCCCCACAATTATACTAAAACAACCAAATAAGAGCCACTAATTTACAGACCCCAGTAGGGAATGAGACCAGGACCAAGTGCGGGTGAGGTAAAAGATGAAACTTTATATAAAGTCAAATGGGGCTACTCTGAGAGCGCTCTGCCCACAACACAGAAAATACATGTTATATTACAAAAACACGTCATCTATGATGTGCACTATAGGGGATACATTAAGTCGTGGTCATTGGACAAAGGGGACAGGACAGTATCCTTTCTGTAGGCTTGGTGCTGCTGGATTGGTTGATGCTGACTGGCAACTTCGTGGAACACGCGGCTCAGCTGGGCTCATCTGGGAGGGGTGCAGGGTCAGGTGGTGTACATGTCGCTGTAAATCTAATAACATCTCATATATTTCATTTAAACAGTTGACCTGAACCATGAGTGTGAGGGTACATGGGCCCAGGTTTCTTATCTGACACAATATGTCAATAATACATCCATCAGGTATCGTCTTAGATCTAGTGAAGGCAGTTTTATTGTTTGTTAGTGCAAGGAGAAAATATGGTCTCACAAGGGATTAATAATAGGGGGTGAACTGGAGTGGCACACACTCGAGGGGTATACAACTGTTACATCAAAGGGGTGTGGAGTTAGGCGGCTTGTGGTCTATATTTCTTTAGGAGGGGTCTGCTGTCGCAGAGGCAGATTTGTGGCAACGGATGGTTTTTTCCTAGACCAAGCTTCAGCCAGGTCACACACAGGGCAGTGATGTAAAAAGGAAGAAGAGAGTTACAGTTTCTGATATGATACTTTTCACTCCTAGGCTTCCATGAGAACAGGATGGCCGCAGAGAAGGCAGAGGGGAGTAAGTGGGGGGTCGGCGCGCTGGCTGTGTGCGGCGACTGGAGGGAGAATTGCAAGATTGCCTTCAGCGTTTACATGGGGCCTAGTGGAATATGAAGCCAGTATTTTTACAAGATGGAATCCCGCAGCTTATGGGCCATGCACAGTTATAAGTCATTCAATGGCTTACCCTACACCCTGGCATCATTAGGAATGTAGGGGTTGGGAGGTTCAGAAGAACCTTTTTCCCTTACATTCCCGCCTTTCATTACTAAATTAACGAATATTGTAATTCTTCCAACCTTTTTCATTCAGCCTCTTCAGCAACAGCTTTGTCCCAGGCTGGGGTTCCCTTTCTGGGCATCCAAGCCCGACACACCGCTCTAAGGCTCTCCCCCCGGCCATATTCATCTGGGGTACATGTCATATAGATGCATCCCCCGTCCCCCTTTAGGTCTACCTACACTTCATCATACCATTCTAATTCCCGTGGCTCTTTGATTGTGGTGTGCCATAGTGGATCTACAATGTACCCAGTGTTATATATATATAGCAGTCATTCTATACTTTGGCTCTGGATGTTCTCCTGTTTGGACCTGTACTTCGTGTGTCACCTGCGTTGCCCCTGTTGCACCGCCATTTTGTCACCATCATCATTGCACTGTTGGGGATAGACTTTGCACAACACCTCAGTCCCAATATGCACATATAAACAATTAGTAAGAAAAAGACGATGATCGGTACCAGCGTCTTCACGGCCATTCCGAGCCACAACGGGACCCACTCAAACAGGTTATCGAACCATGTGCTGGGCTCCACTCCTCCTTCCTTCTTCATTCTTTCTATGCACTGCTGCTATCACGTGATAACACCCCATTGTCCACGCGGCATATGGTACGAACGTGCAACATGTGCTCCCTATTTTTTGCCAAACACTGCTGTCCATTGCAGTTAGTAAGTCCAAGACGTAGCGGTTCTTTATGGCCATCAGCCACAGGGCTTTTAGTTCCACCTTGGTGACATTGAATCCTTCTTCTGTGTCGTTGGCCAGCTGGATGAGTTCCCAGAGCGTGATTTTGAGCCACTTCACGTTTGTTCGCGGTTGGATGCTTGGGACAAGGGACACGAAGAATGTTTCTGCTGATGTGAATGGTCTAAATTGATCAGGGATTTGCGCCAAAAGTTCAGAGGAGTGCGTGGAGATGTAGTTGGATGATCTTTGTTTCCGGGAGACTGTGCTTTGTAGCTCTTTTTCAGATAAAACATCATAAGTAGGGGGTTCTTCGGCTGTTGACGGGGGTGCCTGGGACGTCTTTGCTGGCTCCCTCTCCCCTTGGATATGGCTTTCGGGTATCACCATCAGGGCTAAGTGCAGCGTTGCCAGAGTGCAGGTGCCCCTCCATGACTGTGGAAGGAAGGTGCAGATATGCATGTTTGCAGCATACTGAAGAAGTCTGAGGCATGGTAAGTGTAATCTGTTTCATCTGGACCCCAAGCAGGTGCAGCCAGCAGGACCTCACAAGAAAACAACAACTGACACACCTGTAATGTTGACCTACGAAGTAGAACAGCATTCTACACGTGCCAGGATACAACATATCTTCCCCCCTTAACACCCAAACACAATTTGAGAAAAGCGCAGATAATATTTAAAAGAATAACAATGCATTACAACATTGGCAAATATAACTTAACAGTGCATAATAACCTTTGCACCTATATCCCAAAACATTAACCAGTAACAACAAAAGTATATTATCGCACAGTGTATATCAACCCTTGCACATATATCTATAACATTGCAGAGGAAAACAAAATTGTATTATCGCACATAATCTCTGAGCCTAATGGGAGGCCCACAGATTCTGACTGGACGCCTTACACCACCACCAACTTCCCCAGACGGGCCACTACCATTGTTCCCATGCATTCCATCACTGGACGAATCACATACCTCAATCTCCCCTTCAATGTCATGGGAAGCAACCACCTCTCTTGGCCGCACCACATTCTCCACTAACCCATTCCTACGACCTTCCTGACAGTCTGGATAATAATCAGAAATTTCACCATCCCCACAAGAATCTGGAATGGTACCCTTAGGTACCTCAACCTTACCACTACTCAGGACCACAATGCGTTTTTTGCTCCATCTTGAGCCATCCTCCAGCTGTACATATCCCACTCCACATTTCACAACTCTCATGGAGGGTAAAAATGCACTCCTTCCTTTTGGCACAAATCTGGGATTCTTGACACAAGCCACATCCCCCACATTCACCTGTAACTCCTTTCTATCACTTTGACTCATCCTGACAGCCTCCTGACATGCCAACACCCTCTGTTGCACACCTCCTAAATCCATGTCACATGGCCACCACCACCCAACGCCATGGCCCTTAATCTTGACCCTGGCTTCCTCCCCATCATTAATTCAAAAGGTGTCTTTCCAGTGCTCACAGACAGAGTCCTACGATATGCAGACAAATATTCTGTAACCACACCCTGCCAATTGAGCCCATTTGCAAGGGCAAGTTGAATGGCACTTTTAATTACACCATTTAATCTTTCCACCAAACTGTTTGCGCTCGGGTTGTATAGGGCGGTGCGATGATGCTCAACACCAAACTGCCTCAAAAATTCCCTCATGAGCTTAGAAACAAATTGAACACTACTGTCCATCACCAGACTGGCTGGTACACCTTCTCTGTCAAATATTTTTTTTTAGAAAAGCAATGACAGCCTCCATCATCACTCTACCAAATGCCACCACTTCCACCCACCTGGACGTATAATCTACCAACACCAACAAGAATCTACACCCTGGTTGTAAACATTCAAAGGGACCCATAATGTCCAAGGTCACCTTCGACCAGACTTCTTTGGGAATCTCCACAGAATGAATGGGCGGTGGATGAACCACCTTGCTCTTGTCGCTTAATGCACATGCATAACAATCTTTAACCACCATTTCCACCTCATGATCCATGGATAGCCACCAATACTCTTAACGTAACCGCCTCTTGGTTAATGATCGACCTAAATGACCTTCATGGCCAATGCCACCAACTTGCTTCTTACTCTGACAGGCAGAACCAATCTCTCACCTCTTGACACACCCCATGGACCCACAGCCAACTCATCTAACACTTGGGCATAACCTTTACCTTCTGGTTTACCTCTAACAGCATCGCAACCTTTTAGAAAACCCTCCTTGACCCACCACATCTCATCATCTTTTTCACTTTCTATCTCCCAATCACCTTTGTCAACTGTGGGGAGAATGCTGGCAATCTGTATTTCCTCCTTCCCAACAACTTCTCCTTGTGCATTCACTAAGCCTTATCGCCGGTAAACGGGACAAACAATCAGCTACAACATTTTTCTTTCCACGTAAATACTCAATGGTGAAATTGTACTCCTGTAATTCTAACACCCACCTGGATATTCTCTGAGAAACTGATACTATACCCCGGGTGGAAAAAACATGCACCAGTGGTTTATGGTCTGTCCTGACCACATAAGGAATGCCCACAAAATTGTTCTAAAGTGTTTTGACGCCCATGTCACTGCTAGAGCCTCCTACTCAATCACTGAATATCTACTCTCAACATCTCCCAGGGCTCTGGAAGCAAATTCCACCGGCCCACACTCTCCATCGCACCACTGCTCCAACACAGCACCAAGCCCCACCTCGCTGGCATCCACAGTAAGAATTGTCTTACATTTAGGGTCAAATGATCTCAAACACGGGGCATGGTCCACCTCATCCTTCACTGTATTGAACTCCTCCTGACATTTGTCAGACCATTCAAATCTGACACATTTTTTGAGTAATCTCTCATGGACACTGTTTTTTCTGCATAATTGGGAATGAATTTTACATAATTCTCTGTTAATCCTAAAAATGACCTTAACTGGTCCTTATTTATAGGTGCAAGCATTAATTTCATCACCTGTAACAAATCCATTTTAGGACTGACACCACCAGCACTGAGGGTATGCCCCAAATATGTTACTCTAGCCACCCCACTCAACATTTTGACAATTTCACAGTCAATCCCTTTTGACTTTTGCTCTTTCATGACTGCATGCACCCTATCATCATGTTCAGCACGACAACTACCCCAGACCAATATATCATCCTGGAAATAACTCACTCCAGCCACACCACCAAACATTTCTTGCATGAGTCATTGAAATACCGCGGATGCCGATGCCAACCCTAATGGCATGCAGCAAAATCGGTAAGCATCAAATGGAGTTATAAAAGAGGTAAGAGGTCTGGAATCTACATGTAAGTCGATTTGGTGGTAGTTCAAATATTAAAAACATGTTGCTTTGCCCAAGGTAAGCAATAACTCATTAATATTTGGTAACGCATGGTGATCTACCTAAATACTGGCATTTAACTCTCGAAGATCCACACACATCCTGAGACCACCATCACTCTTCTTAACAAGTACCACTGGGAACAACCACTCAGATCACTCTATTTCTTCTATGACCCCTTCAGACTTAAGCTTTTCCAATTCAGACCTCAATCCTTCCTTCGCCATTACTGGAACACTCCTCACCTTATGTACCTTGAGTACAGCACCCTCTTGAGAACAATGAGGTGGGAAAACCTTTAAGTTTCCCCAACTTATCAGAGAATACTTCTGGGTATTTATCTTTCAACAACTCAGATGTTAACACAGTCTCTTCTCCCCCAGATTCATCCTGAATACGTAATACTGGTACCTCCTTTCCAGGGTGAATTTCAGTACTCAAAGCAGCTTGCTCATCCCAACTCAACACACTGGTACCCTTAAGTGCATCATATAGCTTGCCCATGGTGTGTCAACCTCTAAATTCAATGTGAGCTTGCTCATACCCCAGCACTCTGATGGGATTCTGCCCATAGGCACTTGGTATTATGTCAGAAGCACACAAATCGGATATCTCCTTCCCTAACTTCTCTTAGTATGTTTCTGGTGACACAATAGTGTATGATGAACCTGAATTCACTAGCATCTCCAAAGGGTGACCGTTGACCAAAACAGTCACCCACGGGCCCTTCCGTGCTGCACCTTCCACATGAAGTATGACACCTTGATCGGTTTTGTCATGCGTACCAACATCCTGATCTACTCCACCACAATCAGGCACCACCATACCAATCACCCCTTGGAATTGCACCTCCCCATTGACCTTGCACATGCGTGCATAGTGTCCCTTGCATTTACATCGTCTGCATTCAATGTTAACAGCCGGATAATCTTTTGAACCAGTTTGATGACTGAACCAGCCACACTTTTTGCATGGCTCTCTACCCTTGGACAAACTCCAACCCTGGTTGTCCCCTTTGTCTGGTCTGTTTTTATTATCCAATCCATTCCATTTATTTTGAGGTAAAATAGCCTGTTTGGTTTTCTTGGGACCCTCCTTCTCAGTGAGAATATGCACACTCGCTCTGGATGCCTCGGTGGTCCTGGCAATCTCCTCAACATTGTCCAAGGGCGGGTCACTCTCAATCCAGAGTCTCTCCCTAATTTTCTGACTGCTGGTCTTCATCATGATTTGGTCTCTTATGTATTCCTCCAGAATCCCGGAAAATGTACATGTAGCCATCAATGTTCGCAAAGCTGTAACATACAAATCAATGGACTCTCCCATGCCTTGCGCTCTGGAAAAGAACTTATAGTGCTCCAAGACCACATTGATCCTCCTGCCAAATCGACCTTCCAGCTTTTTTTAAAGCAGTCTCATAAGAACTTATCACTCTTTCGCCTTCCCCACTACCAGGAATGTATACGTCTTCCCCTGGCAAATGGGGAAATATTTGCAGACCCTCCGTGCCAATACAATATAAGAGTGCAGCTTCCTTCTCGTCATCGCAACATTTTTCACCTCCAGCTGCTCTTAAGTACACTTTAAAAGCATCAATCCATTGATCCCATGGAGATGCCGGTTCCTCCGGTGATGGCAAAAATGCAGGGGGGGGCAGGTCTGGCAGCAGTGTGAAGCATGACTGGCATTTATTGAAGGCACCCACAGATAGAAACTAATGGCCTCCTCAATAGAATGCTGACTGCTTCTGTGTAAGTACACCCTTGACCAACAACTTTGTCTATGGCTAAAACTGGGGAAAAGCTGTCAATATGTATTCAAATCATACCTGTTTATGAATCCTTAGTGCCCCAGTTATTCACCAGCACCACCATGTAGCATAGAAAGCACATGTTGCTCCTGCAGGATACGTCTCAGTAGACGTAGTAATCTGAATGTGCTTCCAAGACACAGTAGCTAGCTTTCATTGACCAATCAGTAACATCCCTCACAAATCCAATGTGACCACGCCCCTGTGCCTGCCACGGCACCTGCGAGGGCTCACCCATCCCTTGCGTGGGTGGGGATGAAGAGCTCAGGAACGCCCCAATGCAAGCTCAATCCTATATGGCCACGCCCTTATGCCTGCCGCGGCCCGTCCGAGGGCTCACAACGTCACTTGGGTCTTGCGTGGGCAGGGACAGGGAGCTCAGGAACGCCCCAAATGGGAATTCACACCCACGCTGTTGGTCGCCTCCTCCGACAGCTGCAAATCCTCTTGGACAGCTCATGATGGCCTCACAGCTGCAGAGCACCAGCTCCAATGCAGCCCGCGGCCCCTCCTACGACTGGGAGCAGCTGCCCGATGAGATCCATGGCCCCTCCTTCAATGGGCGCAAACTGTCCGCTGTCTCTGACACCACAGTCACCACTCAGATCGCCTCACAGCCTCATGGCACCAGCCCCAATGCGGCCCACAGCCCCTTCTGGCACAGGCTGTGTCCACCACCAGCCTTCCCCACAGCGAAATGAGGAAACTGGAAGGTAGAGGCGATGGTCTCCGCACGGGCGGGACGGGGTCCAGATTACCTCATCACCAGTGAAGAAATCTGAGGCACGGTAAGTGTAATCTGTTTAATCTGGACCCCAAGCAGGCAGCAGCCAGCAGGACCGCACAAGAAAACAACAACTGACACGCCTGGAATGTTGACCTACAAAGTAGAACAGCATTCCACGCGTGCCAGGATACAACACATACCCAGTAAGTGTCCATGAAAGCTGCTGTTCCTTTTTTCATATCTGGAATGATGATGGTTTTGCTACAGTTCTTGTTTGTGCCTAAGGGCACTTTCCCTTCACCATGGAAGCACAGTTCGTAAGCGATTTTGCATTACAGCTTGATCGGTTTTTCGAGCTCTGCTACCCACGTTAGTTTGGTGACGTGCTGAGACCATATTGGAGTGCATGTGTTCCTGATCCACTGAAGCTTTTCTTCCGAGAGTCCTCGCACGCCTCTGCCTTGCATGTCACTTGTTTGTTCTGCCATTTGTTGTCAAAAAACATTGTTCCTTTTATTACAAAAAAAATGTTCCATGAGGCAAACTACTCCTTGTTGATTGTGATAACAGGTTTTTTCGTTCTCCAATATTTGTAGTGAAAGAGTGTGTGCTAGTAGGTGCTTTTTATTCAACACAGTGCGAGATGAACTAGACACTGAGCATCTGCAATAGGTTCGTCTTGTGGTAACGACACTTTAGGGTTCCTGAGGCATGGGAAATGAGGGAGCACATGTAACAGCTTTCGTTGGTAGGTTGCTTTGCCATTGTGTTCATGTCTGCATACCATTTGTTGGACTGATGTGGGTGCCATGGGTCTTCTATTGTGTCTAATCGCAGACCATTATATTCATCATAGTTTCTTCATTCCGCCCCCTTTTCCGCCTCCTAATCCCCCCTGGACCATTCTGCACTTCTACAAGTGTCTGGTATTGAATCAGGAATATGGCAGTAATTGGCATTGCATCTCTCCCTCCTTCTATCACATTACTCACGCTATCATATGTGGGGACTGGGGTGTGTGTCTCAACATTTACATTATCATCACTTGAGGTAGGTTGTGTGGGTGTAAAGAATTCATCATATGACAAGGTAAATGCATAAGGGTTGGGATCATTAATGTCGTATACATTGAACTCAGGCTCGGGATGAGGATTCACCAGTGGGTTTTTAACAGTCTTATTTTGTGGAGGGTAGTAAGGTTTCTAGGAGCATTGTGAGACCAAATTAATTTAAAACCATCCCACACCAAGTGGGATCCCTCTTGTATCATTTTTACCCCCGCCCCTTTCAGATCGATAGATATGAAAGAAATTACCCAATATAATCCAAGTCCAAATAATGGCGTAAAAAACAATATTGCCGAAAACCCCACACCACACACATATGAATACATTTTAATATTATCAACATTTCTACTCCAAGCATTTCTCCTATCGCTATCTATTGAAGAACTGCTGGCATTGAGGGCCATCATCTCTATCATTGCACAACCTACAGAGTGTAGATATAATTGGGTTAAGCATGCACCTTATTTTATATGTTTCATACATTTCATTTACATGTATTTTCAAAGAAATAAACCCTTTTATATATCATGACCATTTTTATGCTACCATAGTTATGTGACAGTGACAGTGAGAAAAAGTCGAAACGAAAGGAAGTAAGCAAGGAAGAAAAAAAGGAAGAAGGAAAGAAACTGCAATAGTTCCTTGCTGCTGTAAGCATGATATTTTCAATCTTCAATCACTTTTATGTACATTCGCGTCTTCTTTGTATACACTTTTTCTTTGCATCATATTACTGTTTTCACCATTTGTAATTTTGTCTCTGCACTGCATTTAATGCTACATCACTAACTCAAACATCATCATGCTATGTTTGTGTTGTCCCTTCCACAACACCCTGTTCCTCTTCTATTGTCACGCTATCATGTGCCTTCCGGACATCCGTTAGATATATCCAGTATTTCAGGCCTTTTACCTTCACAGGGGTGGGCGTAAAATAGATCACTTCATAGGGGCCATGAAAACGTGGAACATTCCATTGTCGCACAAAAGTGCGTACATACACCATTTCCCCAGGCATTAGCTGTACATTTGGGCTATCTCCTGCTGGCGTTACTGTGTCACTTTCATTTTCTCGTGTGAAGGGTTGAGCTATTTGCTTTGCTATCATCCTTGCTGCTTTTGTTAATTTCTTCAGGTAATCTTGAAACTCCTCACCCAATACTGTAGCTGTTCTGTGGTGTTATGGAGAATTCTCCAGAATGGCTAATTTCCCTTACCTACTGAGTCCCTAGGCAGTTTTGCTGGATTTCTAGGATTTATTTTTTTCATCTGGTAAGAGTGTGAGCCTTTTTTCACACTCTTACCTGTGTTTTGCTGTGTGTTTTACATGTTTGTGTTCATAGACTGTGGAGTCTCACCTACTCCATAGGCATCTTCTTTTTACTGTGTGTCACACAGCACCTTTAGTGCAGTTACAAAGGGTTGTCTTTTTAGACTTCCCACTGTAAACTCCATTTTCAGGGGCTGACTACTGTCTCTCAGACCATGTAAAGTTGCCATTGACTTTAACAGTGTTTTTAAATTTACAGACCCAGTACAAAATATCTGCCATAGAGTACTGGAAAGGGTTAATAGCTATCCCTTTTTGTCTGTTTCTTATGGAACATTATTTTGTTCCCCTTTCTCTAAGATTTGGCTGGTGGCAGTGGGATCTACCATTTTATTCCTACCGTGGACTATGAAAATAGCCTTGGTACAGGTAGAGGCTATGGTGGTTGCCTCAAACCTTAATTCGCTGGACACATTTTTATTTTAATTGGTTCCGGTTGGGTTTATTAATCATTTCTTTTTGTAAAAGTCTTTCTCGTGTTTTACTCTGCGCGCCAAACCAGGTTTGGTTCCTTTGTAAGCCGTCCTTTGGCAGGCTTCTGCACAGAAGCCCTTCTTAGGCGCCTAAGTGTCTGGGTGGACAGGATGTGAGGGAGGGGTTTTAGGCCCCCTGCACAGGGTCTCCTTGGAGACCCAAGTCACACTCTAGTTTGATTGGCTAGGTGGCTGTCCTGCCAGGACAGCCACCCTATTGTGTGATTGACAGCCAGGCTGTTTGAATGGGGGAAAACTGCATAAAAAGCAGGTCTCTGGGACTTGGAAGGCAGAGACGCCACTGGATCGAGAGAACCGAGGAGAAGCTGAAGGAAGGGGACTACTGCAACTACTGAGCCTCCCGGTCAAGCCCTGCTGTGGGTCCGAATCACCTGAAACTTCGACCACAGGGAAGGTCTGCAAGGAATCTTCTCCCCTTGAGCTGGTGGGACCAACCAGTTCGCCAAACGCCAAGCAAAGCCTCCCTCTCCTAGTCAAATTTGCTGTGCATCGCTGCAGTGAACCGGATAGCCAAGAGGACCGTATCATGTTTGGGTTTTAAGGAGCGCACCTTTTATTTGTCGCTTTGCTCTGCTGCTGGTTTCTTCCCTGGGCAGTGCAGGACCCTCCATTCTTCCTCCTTCTTGTCAGTCTGACAATCGCTTCAGGAACTGTGAGCCTGCAGGACCACCCAGGAACTTCTGCCTCAGCTACAGCATTCTCTTCTACTAAGTTACTGTACAAATCCGGTTGTTCGTTCCGTCCGATCGTGGTGAAAGTGTTTTAAATCTTTCGCTAATCTGAGGGCTTGTCCTACTCTACTCTTTTAAATAACTTTTCTTCCGACAACCTTTGTTTTAAACTCTTGGCAAAGACTTAACTGCAAACTACTCTGAACTGTGTGATCCTCTGCAAAGACACTGAACCATTAACATTGGCCCATGCCTATTGATTTGAATCCTAGTTGTTGTGCCCCTTTTCTAGATTGCCCTGCCTATTACTTGTTGGTGCTGCTTGATTTTGAATAACCTTGTCTTTCACTCCCTTTTTAAATTGCTGGAGTGCCATTTTGCTCACACTTCATTTTGAGCTTAACTTGTCCAGAATTGATTGGGTGGTGTGTAGTGTATTAAGATTGTGAAATTCTACTGCTTTATATTAGTGAACTGTTTTATAACTGATGGTGTAAATAAATCTATATTCTTTTACTCATAAACCTTGAGTCAGTGTTTGTTCGAACCATAGTAATTGCTGTCCTTTGAGTAACTTCTGATACTGCTCACTTTACTCTTGAGATAAGTCTGGCTGCTCAGCCATCGCTACCACTTTACTGTGTAATACAGGCTTGTACCAAAGGTGAATTTGTACTTACTTTGTAGTCTTAATTGTGTGTGGTGTTCCCAAAGGGTACTGCATATGATTCTGCCTAACACTAGTGTATAGTGGTGAGGATAAAGTATAGTGATTACACTTTGGGCCTCATTCCAAGTTTGGAGGCAGCCATGATGCTATTAGCACCTCCAAACTCGGGTCCGGGTCTGGGTTCCCTGAATGGGGACTTACCGGGTCATTCCAACCTTGGAGGACCTGGTATTTCCCATTCAGAAAAGCCATCCCCATTCCCATTTGAGCCCACATAGGACTCAATGGGAATGGGGAGGGAGCTAATAACGGGCCTTTTACCAATGGGCCCGTTATTAGCTCCCTGTTCCCCTAGCGGGACCCGCAAAGGACGTCTGGTCTGACCAGACGTTCTGAGCGGGTCCCGCTAGGAAACCTCATAATAGGGCAGTAAGGGGTTAACGGCACCGGAATCCTTACCAGCACCATTAACTACTTACCGCCAACCTCGTAATGAGGCCCATAGAGTGCTGCTATTACCTTGGCTCAACTAACCAAAAGGCTAAACACCACTAAAAGCAATTATAATCATGTCTGATATGGAAAGCTACAGTCAGGAGACCCTCCTTAGTTACACTGTTGATTGTCTGAAACATCTGTGAAGAGAAAGGAATCTCTCTGTTAAAGGCAAAAAGTCAGAATTAATTGAAAGGTTGTTAGAGAAAAAAAGTCTGGAGAGTGGGTCTGAAATACCTAACCCTCCAACAAATGTGGAAAATAATGAGGATGATAATGTGTCAATTATTATAAATGAGTTAGTTGAGGCAGATGTGTCTCACAATGTAGGCCTTATTGCTCCTCCGCTTTATCAGCAACCTCAACTTTTGTCCACTGGGATCCCTACAGGTCGTACACTCAGTCCTGAATTCATTGCTCTAGAAAAGATGAGGCTTGTATTGGAATTCAAACGTATTAATGCTCAAATTGAACAAAAGCATCAAGAACGTAAGCTCAGAGAAATGGAGATGAACCATACCTTAGAAATAAAAAAGTTGTCTATTGAGAATGCTTCTCTCCCAGAGTCTTCTCAGTCTTCCAGTCCTAAGAGACCCCATATGCCTAAAGAAATTGTGGGTATGTATGAGGCTAAGCTTGATATTTTGGATTGGTTGGCAATGTTTGAGTATAACCATGGGATTCAAGTTATTACAGGGAATCAGTTGCTTCGTTGGCTCTTCTCTAGGCTACCCACTGTTGCATCTGATGTTGTGATGGAGTTGGGGGAGGTGGATAAGATGGATTATGAGTATTTGAAGCTAGCTTTAATTGCTAGATTTGGAAAGACCCCTTCCCAGTACCTTAAGAGATTTAGGACCCTCAAAAAGCATGATGGTACCCTTTGGCTACCTGGGTATGTGAATGTTTGAAAAACTTAGATGGTTGAGTTAAGGGTTACAGAGTTAACACTTATGAAGGTATGAGGAATCTTGTTATGTTGGAGTCAATTGATGATGCCTGCTCTCCTGAGCTCAAACACACTTGGCTGATTCTAAGGAGATAGATACAAAGAAGTTAGATAAGGCTGCTGACTTGTGGGTTGTCAACAGGGCTACTCACAAGGATTCTGGGGCAACTCAGAAGAAGGATGAGGGAAAGCAGCTAAAGAAAGATAACAAGGAGAATTATAATACCTCCAATCCAAAAGAGGGCCCCAAACAACAAAATAAGGGTAAGCCACAAGGGAAACCAAATCAGGCTAGTTTAACTTCGGGAACAAAACCAGAAGGAAGTCAGAACAAGCCCCCATTCATCAAAACATTTCAGAAATGTTATGTTTGTGGGTCAACTAACCATGTGAAAGCAGATCCCAGATGTAAGGGTAAACCTTCAGAGGTCCACACTGTCTCCTTAGCCTTCTCCCCAGAGGAATAAGTACTTATGGCAAGTGGAAACCTTCACCTACTGGCTGATGAACCCATGAGATTCTCAGCTAGTGTTTCTTTAGTGTCCCTGGGTTTGTGGGAAAAACAGAATTCAGATGGCTATTATTCCATCCCAGATAATACTAAAGAGTATTATACAGATAGTGTTCTTGTGAATGGCCAGGAAACCCTTGGCACCAGAGACACTGGAGCCAGCATAACTGTGGTTGATGAATCATTTTTCAAGGTAGAGGATGTTGCTAAGGCACCCAAACACTTAACCAAGTTAGCTGGAGGCCCTGTGCAAATCCTTCCCCAGTTACCAGCTCTCATCCAGTGCAATGACATGACTCTCAAGATACGTGTTAGTGTGCAGAGTGAAGTGCCTGGGAGAGTCCTGTTGGGTAATGACCTGTAAACTCCTGGAGTTCTTTCCAGTACCCCCAGGCCTCCCAGTAAAAGGAGACAGGAGCTCACTAGGCCTGCAAGGGAGAGGACCTTGAGAGGCTCTCCAGGAGACTTGATAGAGGAAACTATCATTCCCCAGTCCACAGGTCTTGCTCACTGCTATTTCAGGAAAGAAAGAGGCAAAGGGGAAATGCAATACCTCCAAGAAGAAAGCAGATAGCACCCCTGTGCTCTACCTGACTGGTAGAGAGGTTTAATCATACTATGAAAAGCATGATAGGTGCTTTAGAGGAACCCTTTAAAAGAAAGTGGGACCTTCTAATGCCATGCCTTCTCTCTGCTTATAGAGAAGTCCCTCAGGAGGGAGTTGGATACCGTCCCTTTGAACTTCTTTATGGCCATCGAGTCAGAGGTCTTTTGGCCCTGATTAAGGAGGGGTTGGAGAGTGCTCCTTCCCCCAAGCCAGTCAGAGTGAGTGACTATGTGATAGGTCTCCAGAGGAGAATGTCACACATGATGGCAGAAGCTAGTGATAACTTGAAAGCAGGTCAGGCTCTGGTCAAACATTGGCATGGCCAGAAGGCCAACATGGTTGAGTTCGCTCAAGACCAGCTTGTACTAGTTGTGGTGCCAACAAGGCAGAGGGCCTTGCAGGACAAATGGATAAGACCCTTCAAGGTTGTGGGCAAACTCGGAGAGGTGAACTAACTGGTGGACTTAGGCAGACCTAAGGAGGCTCCCAGAGTCGTTCACACCAACTGTTTGAAGGCATATGTCTCGAGACCAGAAGTGGGAGCTTTGCTTCTAGCTTCAGCTCAAGAGGAGGAGGAGAGTGAACCTCTACCTGACCTAATCAGAGGCCAACCTTTGGATGAGAAAATAGAAGGAGTTAATCTCGCTTCTAATCTGACATCTGAACAACAGTAGGAGTGCAAGTTTCTGGTAAATCAGTTTGCCCCCCTGCTTTCACTTTCACCAGGCTTGATCCCTTAGGGCCGGCATGAGATTCTAACTGGTGACTGTTTACCTGTGAAAAGCAGAGGTTACAGAATGTCAGAACATGCAAGAACCCACATAAAGGAAAAGGTAACCAGATGCTTGATCCCAGGGTTATAGGGCCATCTACAAGTCCATGGTCTAATCCAGTTTTTCTAGTACCAAAGGCAGGATCCAAGGAGTTGAGCTTCTGTGTGGACTATAGAGCTCTAAATGCATTCACAATGACTGATGCCCATCCTTTACCAAGGACAGATGAACTGGTGGATAAACCTGGTGCAGCTAAGTACCTCAGTACATTAGATCTGATGTCAGGCTATTGGCAAATAGCCCTGACAGACCATGCCAAGGAGAAAACTGCATTTTCAACCCCAGTAGGCCTCTACCAATTTAAGGTTATGCCTGTCGGATTAAAGAATGCACCTACTACATTCCAAAGGATGGTCAATCAAGTTCTAATGGGATGGAGGACTTCTGCATGGCATACTTGGATGGCATTGCAGTGTTCAGCCCTACTTGGAAAGAACATGTTGATCACTTAATATATGTTTTGCAGGCTCTTGATCAGGCCCATCTGACCATAAAGGCAAACAAATGTCAAATTGGTCAGAACAAAGTGGTCTACCTTGGTCATGCGGTAGGAAGAGGTGAAATAAGGCCATTGCCAAGCAAAGTACAAGCTGTACAAAACTGGGCCACCCCTACTACTGAAACCCAGGTGAGAGCCTTCCTAGGTCTCACTGGGTACTACAGGAATTTCATAGATAACTATGGGATCATATCTTCTCCCTTGAATGTAGTCTCTTCTCCAAAATCCCTAAAAAGGTTAGATGGAATGAGGAGTGCACTCAAACCTTTGAAAACCTGTAGAAAGCCCTTTGTCAAGCTCCAGTCCTAAGAGCTCCTGATTATCACCAACCCTTCATTGTGCAGACACATGCATCCAATACAGGTATAGGCGCAGTCCTTAGTCAACTGGATGAGAAAGGTAGGGAGCACCCCATTTGCTTCATCAGCAGGAATCTGATGGAACCAGAAACAAGGTGGGCAACCATAGAGCGCGAATGCTTTGCTATTGTGTGGTCTCTGATGAAGTTTAGACCATACTTGTATGGATCTACTTTTGTGATTAAGACAGACCACCAACCCTTGAGATGGTTAATGCAAATGAAAGGGGAGAACCCAAAACTACTAAGATGGTCAATCTGCATGCAAGGGTTTGATTTCACCATTGAGCACAGGTCAGGCTGTCACCACCAAAATGCTGATGGTCTCTCTAGGATGGTTATAACCGACTAGAGTGAAGAGATTCATCCAGTAGTGTATTAAATCCTCCTGTCCCTTAGTCTGTGGGGGGGGGCGAGTATTAGGGAGAATTCTCCAGAATGGCTAATTTCCCTTACCTACTGAGTCCCTCAGCAGCTTTGCTGGATTTCTACGTTTTTTTTTTTTAACCTGGTAAGAGTGTGAGCCTTTTTACCCACTCTTACATGTGTTTTGCTGTTTGTTGTGCATTGTTGTGTTCATAGACTCTGGAGTCTCACCTACTCCATAGACATCATCTTTTTACTGTGTGTCACACAGCACCTTTAGTGCAGTGACACAGGGTTGTCTTTTTAGACTTCCCACTTTAAACTCAATTTTCTGGAGCTGACTACTGTCTCCCAGAACATGTAAAGTTGCCATTGACTTTACGAGTCTTTTTAAATTTACAGACCCATTACAAACTATCTTCCATAGAGTACTGGAAAGGGTTAATAGTTATCCCTTTTTGTCTGTTTCTCATTTGAATCCTAGTTGTGTATGCCTTTTCTAGGTTGCCCTGCCTATTTCTTGTTGGTGCTGCTTGATTTTGAATAACCTTGTCTTTCCCTCCCTTTTTAAATTGCTGGAGTGCCATTATGCACAAGTGTATTAAGATTGTGATTTTCCACTGCTTTATATTAGTGAACTGTTTTATGACTGATGGTTTAAATAAATGTACATTCTGTTACTCAGAAACCTTGAATCAGTGTTTGTTCGAACCATAGTAATTGCTGTCCTTTGTGTAACTTCTGATGCTACTCACTTTACTCTTGAGATAAGTCTGGCTGCTCAACCATCACTACCACTTTACTGTGTAGTACAGGCTTGTACCAAAGGTGAATTTGTACTTACACTTGTCGTCTTAATTGTGTGTGGTGTTCCCAAAGGGTACTGCATAGGATGAGGCCTGTTTTTGCACATCTATTATTTGGCAGATTGGCATGGTGTTGTAGCACTCACCTCTCTCTTCTTCCATGTTTTCTTTTATTATAAATTCTCCCTGTATTTCTCTTTCAAGGTAGGCTGCCTCCTTTGCTGCAGCATCAGCTGCCGTGTTTCCCATTTAGATGACGTCATTGTTGTTCGTAACGGCCTGGCATTTAACTAGGGGTATCATTGTTGTTCTGTCAACGCTTCTATGAGCTCTTTTAGGAGCTCTGCATGTTGTACTGGGGACCCATCTGCACTTCTGAACCCTCTTCTTACCCATCGTGACAAACCCTTGATGCACTGTTGTAGTCATGCATGCTGAGTCTGTATGTATTGTCACTGCACACCCTTTAGCTGTGTGCAACGCCTCAATTAGGGCTACCAATTCTGCTGTTTGTGCTGAGAAGTGTTGGGCTAATCTCTTCTGTACTATTGTTGTATAATCTCCTTCTTCTAATCGCACCACTGCTGCTCCTACGTGCTTTTCTCCTGTCTCTGTGTTTATTGATGCTGACCCATCTACAAACTACACCTCCCCCTCTTCCAGGGCATTCTCGCTTGCTTTAGGCATGTCATCATCCTCTCCCTTGTATGTAGCACAGTCATGGTTTTTCATATCTTCTCTAGTGCAGGCTTCTGTAAGGAATGTTGCTGGGTTCACTGTTTTACTTCGCCATATGTGAATGATTGGGCTGGACAAAATAATCATGTATGCTGTGGCTCTCTGTGTTGACAATGTGGATTTTGATCTTTCAAGAATGGCAAACAATGAATGTTCAACGAAAAGTGTCACTGAACAAGATCGCGAATGTAGCAGCTGCAATGGCCTGTTTGCATGCAAAATGCCCCTTCATTACTGTCAAGTGTTCCGCTGTAATATTCTAAAGCCTTGTGCCCTAGTGATGTATTTTGCGTGAGCACTGCTGTCATGAGCATGCCATCACAGTGTGAGAATAAATAGAATTTGCTGTCATAATCGGGGGTCGCGAGGACAGGTGCTGTCGAAATCAATTATTTTAGTGTGTCAAAGGCTGTGTTCATGGCTGGTGTCCATGTTAATGTTGTTTCTTTCTCTCTGTGCTTCTTTTAACGAATGCTATAGTGGTTTTGTGTATGCTGCATAATCCATAATCCAAGCTCGGCAGTAATTGAACATGCCCAGAAATGTTTGCATTTCCTTCACTGTGTTTGGCTCTCTTTTATCCTCCTACAACGGTGTACTATGATGCTCTGTATTTCTGACCAGCCCTTGGCATCTATCCCTGCAATTTTATCAAGTGCCTTTTGTACTTCCTTTGGGAGCCCTCTCTTGATAATAAAATAAAATAGGGAGGTGGATTGGTCCCAAGCCGTGCCTCTCTCGGTTCTCCACATATCCTGCACCCGAAGAATGTGAGCTGCAGAATCTTCCTCCTCCCCCATAGTGCACTACATTACTGACTGTAAATCAGGGGTGTCTGGAAATGTGTCCCTCAATGCATATCACACCCGTGCTTTCACGGTGTTAAAGGATACCCCATCATGGCGATTACAATCCAATGTTACCCCGAGGAAACCTGCTTTTGCCCATACCCTATTCAACTGATCGCCCACTGCTGAAACCAACACACTTTTAACATCACCGATTGCTAGGGGGAGCCCAGAAGTATTTCTCTCAAATGTGTATATCCATGTACTCGCTCCCCCAGAAAGTGGAGGTAAAGTATTTAATAAATTGACTTTGTCCATTTGTGCCCACAGGACATAATGTGGCCTACCGCTCCTTTATGTATTATGTATTATCACTAATCTGTGATGTGATGCAAAGTCACCACAGTGGAGAGTGAGAGAGGGTGTCCCTCCACTAAAAAAGCATTTCTTTGGTTGTTGTATCGCGTCTGCTCTTAGGGAATTTCATCCATCCTAATGGTCAACCAGTTTCGATCACATCACAGCTTTAGAGACATATGATCTCTTTACCTGAAATTATTAACAGGTTCTTTTAAATTGTATTAATTATTGACCAGTACAGTAGCAACTCCCCAGCTGCACTGGGGTTTATTTATTATTATTATTATTATTATTATTATTATTATTATTATTATTATTATTATTATTATTATTATTATTATGTTTGTTGTGTTGAACCATGCTACACCAACTTGCCTTCACCTCATGCACCCACCTCTGGTAGGGGTGAATAAAGCAAATCTAAGGGTTATGTACCCTGTATAGATAAATGGAAAAGACCTCCAGAGAATGTCCATGGAGGATGAAGTAGATTGGGTTCGACCACACTTTAACTACTCAATTAGATTGAAAATAAAAACATTGTAGAAGCAGGGGTAGCACCTCTCTCTGTCCTTTTAGATAGGAGTTGCACCACCTCTACCCTAGGGATAGCAACACCATACAGGGATACAGTGCTCTTCTGCCTAGGGGAGTCTATAGTGTACACATTTGATGTAAAGACGAAAACCAGGTTCCATAAACGCATTTGACTACGCTCCCATAAGGTGTTTTTGTGTGATATAATCATTGTTGTATGTAACCCTTTAGGATATTTGTCCTCCCACAACCACATTCCCTGACTGTTGTATTAATTAAGTACAGAAGACAGTCAACAGGGCCCATGGGACCAAATAAAACAAAGATACCTCAGAGTTACCCACAGATGTGAATAAGTGATAAAAAGGCAAACAAATCCATTGTGACCGTAGTGTGGTGTGTGCAAGTTAAAAAACCCATCACCATCATGTAATGTATCGTAGTTACATCCAAACGCATGGATTGTGATACATATTGTCATATGACATATGTCTTTCTCATATGACATCTGCCCTTGTGGGTAACTTTGATGCATGTCTGTTTGATTTGGGTTGACCGGTTAGCTTTTCTTCTATGTGTGACGTATGTCCAGTCATGTGATTAAAGCCCAATGACAGAGATGTTGCCATTACGTTTGAATATGCAGCTGGCACCATCCTGGAGCAGTACACCAGTACTTAATGTGTACCATTGTCGTATGAGATCAACATAATTTACACAGAAATCACTTTCAAAAGGGTAGATATAGTGTATCAAATGTTTTCCCATCATCAGTACTAAAATGATCTAATTGGTATTTGGTTGAAGATAATTATTGGCCACAATTGTTCTTGCTCATATTTACAATAAAACAGACATAGAGCTCGATGTTTGGGATAAGGGCACATGTTTGAACAATATTGCAAGTCAGGTACCTGGTCAATAATGTATGCTGTATCTACTGTCAATTCTATCTCAGCACCAATTGAAATTTCCAAGGTCCGATGTCTCATCAGGATGACACATAGAATTTTTGTTTAGAGCCCGGTGTAATAATCCAATGGATAGGTACCCAATTATCAAGTGGTTAATGTTTGCCACATTATCAACTCATTTAGCCATTTTTGGTCTATTTTTAGCCAGAAAATTAATCTCTGTTCTCTATTGAGTAAACTACATTGCATGTCTCTGCCCCTTGCTGGGTGTATCACTTTTTTCAATGATAGTCCAAGTGAAGTTACTGTCCTTTTGTTGCTTTTCCAAAAAGTGTTCCACCAGAGGTGCATTTGCTCTTTTGGTGCATATACAGGATGTGGGCTCCTGAATTTTCTTCTTGATCGGTCTGCTCATCATTCCAATATATTTGAAATTGCACGAGCATGTAATGAGATAAATTACATCTCATGAATTACAATTTGTGAAACTAAGGTGTCTCCACACTATTATGAGGCCCAGGTCTATCTGTTGTGGACCTAGAGGCTTGTGAGCAAACTGAGCGTTGAACGCATGGGGCATGCCTGACTGGATGTACCGTTTTGCACAGGGTTGGTTATGCAACCGTTGGAGGGCCAGGTTGGTATGACCTTACCAGTGAATCTCATATATTACTCCTACGTTTTATGGCAAAACTTAGTATCGGCAATCCTGAAGTCCCCACATTTAATAGAGGGCATCATTTTAGGATTTCCTTTGTGATTTAGTTGAGTTGAGATGAATGGCTCAGTACTGCTCTAATAGTTGGTTGAGTGCTGGTCTACTGTTTTGTTCCAATAATCTTGCAGGATGTTTTGTGCATTTTTTTTGTCTCATCTGAACAGTTTCCTCTGGTACCCTTTCACTCTTCTTCTTTCAGTAAGAACCTCTGCTTGACCACCATATTCTCTAATTCAGAGCAATTTCTCCTCAATCTGAGATATTGCCCACAACGCAAGCTGTCCTTTAATGTTTTTGGATGAAGACTTTTAAACTGCAGCAGTGAGTTCCTATCTGTACTTTTCCTGAAAACTGAGGTCCACAGTTGTCAATTTTTCACCTTAGTCTGCAACTAAAGGGTGTGCACTACTTCTTTGCTTGAGGAAAAGAAAAACGCAAGGTATCTATTTTCTACTATTAAGGCAGTTTATAAATGCCTCCAAGTGTGCCTGATTCCCTGTGCAGATCATGGGTACATCATTGACGTATCAGCACCACAAAGTTGATTTGACCACCAAACTTGGTGTTGGCACAAATATGGATATTTTCAAGTTTGCAAGGTTGGGGGCAAATATAGCACCCATTGCAGTTCCTGACAGTTCAAATAATTCTTCCTCATATATGAAGAAAATCTTCATGAGAGCAATCTCTGTTAGTTGTAACAGGAACAGGTCTGGGATCTCCAGAGGTGGGGTTTGTTCTTCCAGGGTCTTATTGATCACTAATAGTGTCTCCATCTGAAGGATTAAATGTATATAGGGACTCTATGTCCAGTGTGACATTATCTGTGTTGCAGGGTCAAAATCCATATTCTTTACCAAGTTCAGTACTGCTGTTGTGTCTTTAATGTACAACTGCATCTGTTGGATCTCTGGCAGTAGAACGAAGTCCAAGAGATGTGACAAAGGTTCCAGGATCGAGTTCATAGCTGTAACGATGGGGTGGCATCCTTCTCTTTCTCTCCCAAATCACAAGACGTTCCAGGCACAGCTCCCCCTTATCTCCTCCCAGGCCCAGGTGCCCAGGGATGACTTGACAAGGGCACTGCTCTTGAGCCTGAATTTCAAGCATTTGTTTACTTAAGTTGTGTGACTAGGTATAATTGTTTGTTTGTTTGTTTATTTATTTGTAATGCGTGCCAGACCCAGAGGTATAAGGGCGCGAGAACAAGAATACTTTAAGCTTACAAGTTACAGTTACAGGGTTGCATGGTCACATAATTACATAGTGCAAGTTAATATGAATACAGCAGGTGGTACATATACATTTACAAGGAAGTGTATACAGCAGAAAAGCAGTTTGGTTGTGAGTCAAAAGACGGATAAAGCTAGAACTTATCAGTCATTTTCTTTGAGCCACTTCATAATGTTTAATCTAAAGTGTGGGTAAGAGTGGTCAGTCCTTAGAGTAGGCGGGATGGAGTTCCACAATTGGGCCACTTTGACAGGGAAGCTATTCCCTCCGGTTGTAGTCATTTTGAAAGGTGGGACTGATAGGCAGTTTGTGTAGGCTTCTGTGGTAGGTCTGGATGTGACTCTCTGTCAGGTAGCTCGGTGCTAGGTTATTGGGGCATTTGAATGTTAGTGAAGCTGTTTTAAGCTTAATTTTGTCAGCAGTGGAGAGACAGTTGGATTGTCTTCTAATCGTTGATATATATTCTCTTTTGGGGATTCATAAGCCTGCTCTAAGGGCATTGTTTTGCAATATTTGGATTTTCTGAGTAATGTGTTTGTTGGAACCCAAGTAAAGAGTGTTGCAGTAATCCAGTTGGATAACACAAGTGTTCTTGCCAGTGTGATATAGCTGATTGTGGAGAGATATGGTTTTGCTGATCTGATCAACTTGGAAGTATAGGAAGTGGCAGATGCCATAGTGTTCACTTGCTTTGCCAAGGTAAGACCGGAATTAAGGTAAAAACCTAGTGTTTTTACCTCCTTGGCTACTTTAATTGCATGGCCGTCTATGACAAAAGATGAATAGTGTTGGTTGAGTTTCTTGATGTTAGATGTAGTCCCTAGTATGATGAGCTCTGTTTTGTCATCATTCAGGCATAGACCGTGACGTGCCATCCATGCCAGGATGACGAGGTATATCCTATTCACCAAGGCCAAATCCTGTTTATAATACCCAGAAAGTGGCATGAGAATCTGGGTGTCATCTGCGTAGTTAGTGTAGGTGACACCTAGCAGGGCCAGATCATCAAACAGGGGCTTAGTGAAGATGTTATACATGGTAGGGGAGACCCATGATCCCTGGGGTACACCACATGCAATTGGAACGGGGTCTGCAGCTGCAGAAGTAGAGAAGACCCTCATAGTTCTTTCACTTAAAAATGATTTAATCCAGGTTATAGCATGTGAGGAGAAATGTGCTGCTGAATCTAGGTGGGTACAAAGCACTTTGTGATCCACCAGGTCAAACGCTGGTGAGAGATCCAGGAGGAGAAGCAAGGCAATGTTTTCCCTGGTCTCTAAGCTCGTCGACCTGGGTTTTGAGATCAATAAGTGCTGTTTCGGTACCGTGCTGTGGTCTGAAACGTGATTGGAATCTTTGGATCTGTAGGTAGGCCACTCTATCTAATATTTTTAGTAGGAATGGCACCAAGGTGATCAGCCTGTAGTTTGTGGGTATGGCCGGGTCCAGTGTTTGCTTCTTAAGCAGAGGGAGGACCCAGAATTCCTTGAGATTACTTGGTATCATGGCTGAGGAGAATGAGGCGTTTGATACGTTTGTAGATAAATGGGGATAAATCTCTTGCAGCGCCTTTTATTTTTTGTGCTGGGCAGTTATCGCCTCGATAGTTTTAAGGTGTAAGCAATAGTATTATTTTTTCAACCTCTAGTATCGAGACTTTTGTGAAGTTAAATCTTTGCTCAGGTTTGGTGGTGATGAATTGTTTGTTACTTTGGGTAGTAGCAGGGGGTATGTTTCATTTTTTCTTGTCAATTTTAACTTGGAGGGTAGACATTTTATCATTGAGGGCCTTCTGAATGTTGGAGCACCAAGTTTTATTTTTGACACAGTTATCAGGTACCGGGATAGGGTTCTCTAGTTCCTTTAGTATTATGAAAAGCTCCTTAGTACCTAATTTTGCTTGCATTATTCTGTTGTCAAAGCTTTCTTTTTTGGCTCTCCGTATTTCAATTTTGTATTTTGTGGAGGAGTTAATAAGGGCTGCTTTGTTTGCCTCTGATGGTACTGATATCCAAGAGGATTCACACCTACATTTTTCTTTCCTTGGTGTTTTAAGGTGTGGGGTGAACCAGGCATTTAGATGTGCTCTAGGCTTGCTATTACTCATTTTCAAAGGGCCAATATTATCCAGGGCATTGGCCATGGCTGTCTTGAATTTGTTAACTAGCGATGTTGGATCTAGTGTTCCAGGTAGCGAGTTTAGAGTGGGGAGGATCAGTGGTAATAACCAGTCTGTGCTTATATATTTTTTTGTTCCTTGTTGGCATAGGAGGTGCTAATGTAGTGTCTTGAGGTTGGATGGTTTTAGCGTCTAGGGAGAAGGCTATGAGAGCATGATCTGTCCATACTTGTGGGCTGATAGAAGTGATGGTTTTACATTTGTAGTCAGCTACCCAATCAAGTGTTCGACCTTTCTCGTGGGTAGGCTGTGTCACTCTTTGGGTAAAACCAAGCTCTGAGAGGACATTAGCTATGTTAGTCGCTTGCACATCTTTGTGATCATTGAAGCCCAAGTTCATATCTCCTAGTAGGAGGGCGTGTGAAGAATGTTTTAGGTTATCTGTAAGGATCGTAGAGATGTCCTCTTCGAAGGATCCTTTGGGGCCTGGTGGCCTATAGATAAGGTGTATGTTAATAGTTTGTGCATTGGATGTTAGGAGTTTGACAGTTAAGGACTTGCAAGATTTGGTGTGCAGGGGTGTTTCTGCTTTTATTGTTAGGTTGGTTTTAGCAATAATGGCTATGCCTCCTCCGCGGGAGTTAGTTCTATCTTCTCTAAAGATAGTGTAATTGGGGGGCATAGCGAGCATCAGGGCCGGGCCAGCCGCAGGTTTCGGTAAATAGCTAAGAAGTCATGGTTAACTGTTTGTAAAATATCTGCAATTTCTGTGGCATGGGCTGTTAATGATCTTGCATTAATAAGGGCTCCTTTAAGGAGAGTGTTCTGTTTTGGTAACGTAGGACGGGCAGGTCTATTGTTTTTGACTAGGCTAGTTTGTAGTTTGTGATATTTGTCTATATTGAGGCTAAGGGTGGTATCGGTGCTTGTTAAGGAGTGGTTTTGTTTAGTAGCATCCTTATGACAGTTTCTACTATTGGCATATGCAGTATGATACCTGGCAGGAGGTTCATATATTTTTTGGTAGTCTTGAACGTAATTTGGCATTCCTACATATAAGGTCACATGGGATGTTAGCTCTAATGAGGTTAGGAGTGGGTTCCTTTTCTAAAGGCTGTTCAAAGTCTAGTCTGTTTTGTCGAGGTAGGCTTGTTGGCACCTTTAAGGATCAAGGAATGGTCAGATAGAGGAGGATGATAAGCATTATAGCCTAGGATCTTGTGGCTGTTTCTGGAAGCGAGCCGCACTGCTAAGTAGATAGGTCCTTAAGCAAATCTAATTGCCATAGTTTCCCAGCATTGTAACAATAGGCAGTGCCTTGGCTAGCTGTAGTTCTGTTAGAAAATCTCTAAATTGGCAGGGAGAGGTTAGCTTAAGGTTTCTTCTATAACAATACTAGCCCCTGTATAGGATGAATAGGCTGGAGGTGTTAAAGACATGCATTAGCAGGCATTGACATTAGTATGTGATATACAATCTTATCTTATAATTCATATGGGGTGTCCATCCCGGGGGGATGGCAGTAGTGTTCTAAATCTTTGCCTGGCTCATTGAAATCACAGAGCCTTGTGCCCTATTCTCATGAATTTGTCCTTCAAAGGGTGCATCCCTTTCTGTTCTTCTATCAACTAACATTCCATTCCCAACACGCTCAGGCCCACATCTGGAAATAATTAGTGCTTATCTGTGCTTCTGACCTTACCTTCTCTCCTGGGGAATGGAAAAAGGGATTTGTTTTTGGAGCTAAACTACCAGAGCCGCAGCTCCACACCAAGACCTTTGTTCTCTTCTGTTCATCATAAACTATGCCTTAACATAAAAAAATGTGACACTTCTGCAAAGTTAATACACCGACCTCGCTTCTACCACACTACCTTGCTGACTCCATCTTCTGCTTATTTCAATTCTTCCTGCACATCACACCATCCTATGCCACTACAATACATCAACTAAATACTGGGCCTATAATACTGCACTATCTATGACCTCTGCATCCACAACGTTAATACATTTGTTGCTGTTTCTGGCTTGCTTTATGTGAGTATTTGATATGTTTCAGAGCTAACTGAGACACTGCAAGGGTTGTCCATCGCACAACCTCTACTCGGCTCCCACAATGTTGCACTCTAATAGGTTTTCCTCAACCTAAACCTTTTTGACTCGCTGGGATGCTGCACGTACATCCCAACACTAGTTTCACCCACAAGAAGGAAGGGGACCAGGGCACATCTACCGTGCAGAGAAACCTCCAAGATAATGACCAATATCTCTCCCAACCCTAAGTTAAGGTCATTAATTTGAAATAGAGTTAACTAAATATCCTAGTACTGTGAAGTGCCTGAAAGGTGAATTACAAATAGTAATATCAATTTGTTGAGTTTTATAGCACTTTATTAGAGATTCACCCAATTTCTAAGGACTGTAAAAGTCAGTGGGCCTCATTACACGGTAGGCAGTAACCATGGCGCTATTAGCGCCATGGTTGCCGCCGGTATTTTACCGTGTCCGCCTGGGTGGATGGCGGAATTACCACCCGACTCCAAGGTGAGTGGGGGCGGTAATTCCCCATTCACCAAGGCACTTCCCTATTCCCATTTTTGCCCCCATAGGGCATAATGGGAATGGGGAAGGAGCTAGTTACGGTACCGCAAATTGCGGTACCGTAATTAGCACCGAGGTCCCTTTGCGCCACCCTACTTTAACGGCTGGTAAAACCAGCCGTTAAGGTCGGGTCCCGCAAAGAGAACTCGTAGTAAGGCGGTGAGGGTTTACCGGTACCGATGCCCTTACCGGTACCGGTAAACCCTTACCTCCTAACGTGTAATGAGGCCCAGTGTCACATATATTACCCACTCAGAGTATACAATTAATCACCCTGAGAAGATTGAAAGGCTGAGTATCGAATCGATGACCCAGATCATCCTCTACTACTAAAAATACCACACACCTATGATAACTCCTACTCACACTGATACTACTTATAATAATATTATTATTAATAATGGTTCCAAGATAAGCATATCACATTTCAATCATCCACACATAAATATCCATGGAGCACCTACATTTATATGAACAAGCAGTGTCAATGCAAACATGTTTGGCTTTTGTTTAGGCATGGGCAAGGCATTTGCCAAATACTGCTGTAATTGGACTAGGTGGCCCTTAATTGTAACAGGTGCAAAATAGTGCGAGTACCTGGGCATATAATAGCAATGACTGACAAATGCCTATACACAAGCCACCATGGTTGGCTTTGCCAATGCTTGTTTTTATTAGACCGAAAGGACACGCATACTATTTATAAATCAAGTGGCTAAAGGCACACTTAGTTAAGACGTGTTATTACAACACTAGAACGTTTACAGCTTCAATTAAGCCATGAGCTCTCAGAAGACTGGTTTGAAATAGCACTGGCAGGCCCTGTGAGCACAAGGATCGATGCTATAGCTTGATAAAGCTTGGCAAAAGAGATCCGAGCGGTGGGGCGGTGCAGGGTGTGGGTAAAAGTGGCCATAGGGATTAGCTTGGCTTTGGGCAGTCAATGGGTGAGTAAATAACTAAATAACACCTACAAGTTTCATTCCCCTCCTCATGTGCCATCTCCTTCCTAGCTGTACTCCAATTCAATAGGTTAGGCTTATAGGCAGTGCTTTAGCGCCACCTCATAGCCAAAACGAATGCATGGTATGTAGTAATCCCATTGTGGTGGGTGTGCTGGGGGGTTTCCCTTGTCATGGTGGACAACTGCAGTGCAGGTGTGTGTGGTGCCTTTGAGCACTCTGGGTCCAATGTACAAAGAAGTTACTCTTATTAACTCTGACCTAACCTTGACTTACCCATGGGGAATGTATGCCAGCCACAAATTAAGTTTCTTAGAGAAACTCTGGCGAGGTGTCAGTGAGGCGTACGTTGGAGTTGCTGTGTTTTCCTTGACTTCTATTTATGTGCCTTGTGCTGTTCAGTGAGCACTGCACTCCAAACTATCTAGTGCCGTTTCCAGCACTGAACACAGTTTCATAAAGGCACCTTCTTTTTGTAGGAATTGTTGCTAGTGCCTCGAGGTTGTGTTGTAGTTTTTATTGCATTTCCTATTTACATACTTCTCATTACTGCCACCCTGATCTATTTCTTTTCTATCTAGCGTGCAGGATGCAGCTGGAGCCATTTGCATTTAATTCATTAAACAATACAAATACGGGGCGTGCAGAAATACACATGGAAACCTTTCATGTGGCTATAACATATTACTCCACGCAGAATTCATTACAACCTCTCACACTATAATAGATCCTTGTTTTCCATATGTACAGGTAAGAGATTAGCTTCAGAATGACCTACATATGGAAGATAACAAGACACACTTCTAATGAGAAACCTTGCATATGGACACATTATTCCTAAAGCGATGTGTGCTATGGAAACATACTATATCTCTTTGTAGGCCCACTGGACAGATAGGAAATAAATATAGAACGCATTCGTTGCAAGGTGGGAATGCGGTGACACGGAGCAATGCTTTAATGATTTCATACAGCATGCAGGAACGATCGCAGGCGCAGTATCTAATTAAGCAATATTGCATGTTCCACCAATTGGTCATGTTAGATGCATTTAGCACATAAGCAGAACATTGATGGCAGAAAAAGACTTCGAGGCACTTATTTCCTGCCTGAGTTTTACACCATCGACCTGCTTAGCATCCTGATCTAGCAGCAATAATAATAATAATACTAATAATACTAATAATACTAATAATAATAATAATAATAAGTATTGTTATTATAATCAGCATAATCATAATGATCGCAATGCATACAATAATAATGATGACGAAAATGACAGTGACGATGACGATTCTAATAACAACACATAAATAATATTGTTAAAAATAAAAACATTAAACAATAATAATAGCAATAATATTATTACAACTACTTCAGCGTCTATTACTAAGAATACCACATATTCTACTGCAACTACGCTTACTCATACGGATATTACTTATAATCATATGATGAATACTAATGATAATAACACTCATGGTTATTGTTATTATAATCACCATAAGCATCATCATAATAATAATCACAATGAATATAATAATAATGATGATGATGAAAATAACAGTGGAGATGATGACAGTAATGCTAATAATACCACATACTAATATTGTTAAAAATAAAAACATTAAAAAAATAATAAAAGCAATGATATTATCACAACTACTTCAGCCTCTACTACTAAAAATACCACACATTCTACTACAACTACGCTTACTCCTACTCATACTGATACTACTTATCATAATATTATTATTAATAATAATAATAATAATAATAATAATAATGATAGTAATAAAACTAATGTGTATACTCATATTGCTACTGCTGCTGCTGTTTCTGCTACTACTACTAACATTAGGAGCCTGTTTTCTCCACTAAGTTTCCCTTTGTCGTGCCACGGGTCTTTTTTGTTCTAAAGGAATTCCTTTCCCTCCACCCCTGTTGGGAGGCAATGCTGAACATATCATGTCTCCCGCGCCTTGTATGATCTCTTTCTAGAATGGTACTTTTAGTAGAGTCACTCTACTGGAGAAAAGGTTGGTAGTTTGGCCCATGGGGTTTGTTAGTTCATACAGATAGGCGCCTACAATATGTACTTTAGAGGTACATGTGTGCGTATCGCTTTTTTTAATTATCCAAATCAGGCCTTTGACCAACACATGTTGCCACTACTTGGGCCCAAATGGCTCTTTGGTACACGCCGGGCATAGCATTCAAATACTCTGTATATCATAGCACAATAAGTGGCTGAGTGTTATTCAGCAATGGTTGATGCACTGGCATGACCTGGCCACAACACGCAGGCTGACATACATGACCTTTTAGCACCTAGGTGTTCAGATACCTATCGTTTTCTGTAACATCCGTAGCGGGAAGATGTGTGGGTGCCTGACAGGTGTAATCATACTATATTATTAATCAGTGTTTGTGCCTGGTGAACGCCTTTTCAATTGGGTGAACCCCCAAAACAACTAGGCAAAACGTTTTGACCTGCTCCACCCATGTCATTTTGTCATCCTTGGTGGATGCTGGTCAGCGTAATGTATTGTGTTATTATTTTGTGTTTTCTTATTTCATGTACCAATTCATACCCTGTTTTATTTCTGGTCAGTGTTCTGGTCCTATATGTGTAGTGCAATGCCCCGCATGATTTCACCCTGTGTGTATTTATCTACATGTAATGCTGCATTGGTGGTGAACCCAACTCCTGAAATGTAAAATGATATAAGTAGACACATAGGACAATGTTCAGTATTTATTGAAATTAATGTATCTATCATATTTAGTTTTGATGCATTCCTTGCTTTTTGTAGACCAATGAACCAGTCCTACACATAGGAAGTGAAGTCAATTAGTATTTGAAACTCTGTACAGAAGGCACAGCGCGTCAGTGGGTGTGCTCCGTATGCTGTAGATTTAACACATGCACTGTCAAACCATGGGATGTAATTATAATTATAATTTTTCTTTTATAACACGCTTAATATCGGAGACCAGTTTCTAAACACAAGCCCTGTATTCAACCTTTGTTGCTATGCATTGTCTTGCTTCCAAGACTAACGCGTTGCCCCTGAGATAACACGCACTTTCAGGCATATTCAGAAGCTCCTCATTCCCATTGTGCTTCTGGATAAGACGCATGTCTGCGAATCCCCCAATCGACTAGCCCTGGTGCTAGCAGTTCGATTTTCACTGTACACATTGACACTATTATCATTGTTCTGGGTCATGCATAAAGTTATGGCACACATTTTTAAAACAAAAAAACTTGTTTCGTCTGTAGAACCTGTTCTAAGGTGTGTATTCCCAGTGTCACTGTATCAACTGAATTGTGGGTGCAGCTTCTACCAGTAGGGGATGCATTGTAACCAACATGTTTCCTTTCCCTCAGAGGGTTCCCTTCCCAGTGAAGCCTCTATCTCCCATCGGAGAGCACACTTTAAGCTCCTTAATCTTTCCTCCCCCACTTGCTCACACTTGACTGATTGCTGAGTGCTCATCCAGGTCATCCATTAAAGGTAATTGGGGCTTCCCACTCCACATTTTCTATCCCTTGTTAGCAATGTAGGACCTGAAAGAGTTTGCCATGGGGGTACAGTACTGTGCTGTATGTTCATGTGGGCTCCCAATTTGACCTAAAGTATGTTTGTTTTCTGTAGTACTGTAATTCCCAACTGCTATACTTTCAGCTTGGCATGAAAACGTAAGCGTAATGTTGTGCTGATTGGTCCAGCCCTAATAGCGGTGCTAACTGCTGGCCAGTGCCACTTCTGTAAGTGAGAAGGGAGAGAAGCCCGATTTAGTGCGAGCTCAGCTAGGCAAACATTAGAAAATATAAAAAATAAGAGGGAATTGGTAAATGCAAATAACACACTAAGTGGTAGAGACTATCTAAGATTCCTGTCTTATTGCATGGCTGTTGGAGACATTTGCTCCACATCATAAAAGTTATTGGACCTCATTACATGGATGGCGGTAAGGGTTTACCAGTACCGGTAAGGGTACCAGTGCCGGTAAACCCTTACCGCCTTACTACGAGGTCCCTTTGTGGGACCCTACCTTAACGGCTGGTTTTACCAGCCGTTAAGGACGGGACCCGCAAAGGGACCTTGAAGGTAATTACTGTACCGCAAATTACAGTACCGTAATTACTGCCTTCCCCATTCCCATTGAGCCCTATGGTGGCAAAATGGGAATGGGGAAGGGTCATGGTGAATGGGGAATTACCGCCCCCACACGCCTTGGAATAGGGCGGTAATTCTGCCATTCACAATGCCGGACTCTGTAAAATACAGGCGGCAACCATGGCACTAATAGCGCCATGGTTACCGCCGTCCGTGTAATGAGGCCCATTGACTTTTTGCTGGATGGTAGATAACCGCTTTTGTGAATTTTTAATTATTGTTTATGGTTAAAAAAGAAAGCCTTTATGATTGTTCTTTTCCAATAATTTAACAATTCAAACAATATTGTTCCTTACAAAATGCATAACATAAAAAATCCAAGATATTATCCTAAAACCACATAAATATCTTTGTTTCCTGAAAAATATAAAAATGGTTATCTAAAACAGATACTGCTTTATCTAAAACATATACTACTTTATCAAATCTCTAAGACCGCCATGCAGAAAAATTATAAAGTACATAAATTCATCAAGAGAAGCCATATGTTTTTAAACCCTAACAGCAGTAAGAACCATAAAAACTAATCAAACCCCCAAGTGGAGAACCATACATTTGTCTTTCTACTTCTGCAAGATTGCGCACAAATTTGCCAAAGAGTAAAATATGTTGTGGCAGTAAAGCTGGGCATGAGACCACTGTAGGTTACCATAATATGTTTTAGGTCTTCTGTGATATTCAGAACTCTACAATATCTGCAGAATATTAAGTTCCTCAGAAGACCATTAAATGAACAATATATCTCCTTAGTATTCATTACATTCATGCAAGCACGCATAGAAATATAACGAAGAGCTTGATCCGGATATTTCCGTACATAAGGCTCTTATATACCTGTTCCCTTGTGCACTACTCATACCCTGGCGTACAATTTATATGTATCTATGGCATTCTGTTAGAATATAAAAATAAATATATGTAGTTAATTAGCCCTAGGTGAATGAATTTCTGGAAACAAAACCCGGTTTTCTTAAAAGGGGTACATTTGTTAATTTCACCAAATGAACCAAAATAGAACTGTACTTGTGGCCTTTTTCCGTCTAGTCATTGCAAATCATGTTGGTCTTGAAAAAACTGGATCTGTGCAGAAAGGTGTGTTCTTGTCTGTTGGCCCTTGTTGATACAACCTAGGTTAAATAAGGTAAAGGTGAGTTGTCTTATCTTGCAGGGAAATAAGATCTCGTTTCAACATAGCCCATGGTTAATGCTATGTAGAGGCTGACCTGGTTAAACAAAGTTTAATTAAACACTGAATTGTAGTGCTCAGCCTTCTCTGTTTTATCAAATCCATGAAAGACAGCCTTCGAAGTCTGCTTCAAAAGGATTACTAATGTTGATGCAAAAGGCAGATGTGGTTATGTTTTAATGACTTCAAACATCAGTCACCGACCATGAACTGGCAGAAAGAATATAAATTCAGCCATGAGTACATTGAAGATTTTTGACACAGCACGAACATCTGCGAAAAACATAGTTTGTCACTTGGGATTAGATAAGCATTGGTCAAATTGTGGAGTATATATGCTAAACATGTTTGTATTTTATGATCTTGTGTAAATGAATGATGAACCAACTGTGTTGGTGCAGGCTCAATTTGTATAAAAGAGAGATGATGAACCATTCAGGTACTTTACACCACACTGGCCATAGTGTTTTGAACTGAAGTCCGCTCAAGTATTTTTTTATTTTTATGTATATTGTATATTACAATTTGACCTGCAATCTTGAAACCCTGTCTCAGATGTTTTATTTTGTATGAATTATAGTGCATAGAATTCTCAGTTCCATATGTCGATCCAATTATGTTGAATCACCATTCGTTTAACTCTTTCTGGATTGAGAAATAATGTATCTACGATAAATCTAAATCCAGTACATTTATTATGCAACCATCATCGAAGTCACACACAGGCTAACCACCACAAGCGCTGGCTGCCTTACCAATATGAGCATAACGAGAATCGGAAGGCGACCATAGCATTTTCCTATAGGAGGTCAGCCGTGTCCATATTATACGGCTTTGCAATGACTGAAGGCCTAGCTCATACCTAATAACCTCCATTGGTATACATTGTGGAAGGAAGTACAGAACCTTTTTACAAATTAGAGACTCATTAATAGCCAACTCTTCTGCCATCCATGCTGGGGGTACTCCAACACCAAAAGAAGCGTATGCACCACCTTCCCTTTATAAAACTTTAGCAGAGGAGTTAGTGTGAACTTTCCAAATTTCCTGTCTGTTGTGTTCATTTGCACCACTAACAAAACTGCTTCTTTCCTCATCCAATCCATAGAGAATTGTTTACATAGGTGAGCTAAAATAGGAACACCTAAATACAATATTGATCGTCCACTTCCAACTTTTACCCCTCCATGTACCAGACAAACATACACTTATTTCCTTTGTGCAAAATTGTATTATTCTTGTTTTAGAGGGATTGATTTTTAGTTTACAGCTACTCATACAATCTTCAAAAACACTAAGCAGTCCAATTGGGGTTTTATCCAAAATAATAAAATTGTCTGCATAAGCTAACCATGTAAAAGTAATTTACCCAAGCTTAGGACTGATGAACGCAGTGTTTCACAGGGGTTCAACAATTTTGGAAAAATATACATTAAAAAGGCAAAGTGCCGAAACACACCCATGGTATCTCCACTAAATGTCATGATTTCCTTTGTCATATTACCCTCTTCATTCAACCTTTCTGGAACTGAAGTATCAGTATGGAGATACACTAATATCCACAGTAAACCTGCAGTTAAACCACCTTTATGCAACTTCTTCCATAACAGATTCCGGTCCACTAAGTTGAAAGCCATTGAAAGATCTAAGGAAGCTGCATATATAGGGGGCCTATGACTAGACAAAGAAAGGCTCTGTACACAAGCCAATAAGAAAGCCTGTACAATCCCCTCCAATGTTACTCCTAATACCTGTATGGAATGTACCTATAATTACTCTTTCCTTTTCCCATTCCTCCAATTTTCCAAAAATAATTGCAGCAAATAGCTTTATGTCTACATCAATCAACGTTATCGGACAATAAGTATGTGGTAAAGACATGTCCCCTTTTTTATATATTGGATTTATATATCCCTTTTTCCAAGAATCTGGTGTCTTTTTACTCTGAACAACATCCTTAGCAGTATGTAATAGGATGCCTACCCATATCTATGGGCCATGTTGTATTAGCTAATCGATTAGCCCACCTGCCCTGGAATTACTTCCCTTCCTTATTAATCTTTCAATGTCATCCAGACTAATTTCCCCAAACCACCTCAAGTTCCCATCAATGGGAGATTCCACTGACTCACTTGGTTCCTTATCATACAAATTCCTAAAATGTTCGACTCACACTTGCTCCTGGATGGGAATAGTTTGAACCCCTGACTTCTTAATTTTCATGGAGTTAACAATATTCCAAAATTGTTTTTTTTAAAGGGCGAGTTCACTTTCTGACATGTCTCCTACTTTCAGAATAGAGCTTGCCTTATCATCCCAGATCCGACTTCCACATTCTTCTTCCAATTGAGTTAACTCATTCTCTTTCTCCAAATACATTTTAGTCAACTCTTTCCTTCAATCCATCTCCTCGACTACCCCTTCACGTTTTCCCTCATAGGGAGATTTCTCTGCAACCTTTCCAAAACATTTTCCAAAACACACTTTTCGCGAGATGATCTCTTCTTGCCTTTCTTTGAGTTTTGATACTTTTTTTCCTCTCTTCACTTGCAATTGCCCATGATTTTTCTGTGGGCTACTTTTATTATCTTCAAACTCAAACCTTTGCTCCTTCTTCTTTTTAAAAACAGGAAAAACTGTCTTTCTCGCAAATACAGTCTTCTTTCAAAATGTTGTAATCCCCCTTGCATTGATGATAGGAGTACTAATTGCACTTTTATATCCTCTTTCATATTGCCAATTATTTTCCAATCTTTCGAGAAAAGATTAAATGGAACATAGATAACTAGATTTCCCTTTTAACTCATTGCTCATATTGTTGCACAACTGTATCATCGTAGAAAAAACTGAGTAAAAGTCCTCCCAAGTACGGTTTTTTTTCCCACCACTCACAGCTGATTGTAGCTTTGATACAATGCTGATTTCAAATGCTGCCTCATTTGATACACCTGTGGAGGAGTATGGACTTTGAAATATGACATGATTATTTGTAATTACCTTCATCAGTCTTATTGGCAAACTCATCCAAAGGTAAGAAGCGCCTATATGCAGCTTGCTATGGCGTCTTTGCCATGGCTATGGTGATAGTATGTAATCAATTGCTCCCCTCTAGTCTTCCTATCAGACCCACTCTCTTCCTCCCTCCCCTCCTCGAATTGCGTCCACAGGCATCTTTACCCAGCCATGGCCCGCCACATGCAATCTTCATCTACATACCTCAGATACACAGTCCCCATGGGAACTGCCAGATCGAAGTAGGAGAACACACTCCTGCAAGTGCTCAACCCACAATACAAGGCAGCCTGACCGTCATGCTCAAAACCGTCACGCAACTTCCTACGGTCAGCATCCACCAAGTTAAGGTGCTTCCAACATCCTTCCTACTGCCCCTGAACCTGCAGCCACAAACTCCCTCCAGCACCGCCTCACGGAACCTTAACACAGCCTCACCTGAATTCATAACCACTGCTCCTTCACAACACCCATTTCAGCCATTAGGGGTAATTCCCCATACAGCACCTAGCAGCCCACCCGGTAATGGGTCCCCCATGCGTAGCTAAGCCACACTCATCACCACACAAGGGTGTGCAGCAGGGGCCCCTGCCGGCCCGTAGGTTTGGAGGTTTTCCAAACAGCACTTTAAGATGAGTAGCAGCACCCTTGAGATGGATGGGGATGCAGATTAATATTCTTGCATCATATCAATAATGACAACTCAGTAGTGTGGCAAAGGGAGTCCGTTTAATGACAAGTACAAAAAATGGGGAGTTCATGAATATCAGCAATCGCTTGATCTTCTTTATCGCTTCAACTCCAATTAATTTCAGAAAAAAACTTGTCACTACTGAATTGTAACTCTCAAAGTTTGGCATGCCACTTGATTGGTTCTAGGAAGGTAACTTTAATATAGGCACTATATCTAAGATATCTAAAAGAAATAATCATTGCTAAACAAGAATCATACAATCTGAGCATTTCCCAAGCCAACTCCAACACTAAAGAATTGTTCACTATTCTCAAAGAAATAGAAACTCCTATCCAAGCACCCGACACCTGCCTCAAGGATAAAAACTGGTGCACTAGCATCCAGAGTGCACTACAGGCAAAACTCAACAACAAAAAAGAATCCCTCCTCCTCGCCTCCAATCCTAACCACATCACTGCCCCTTTGCCCTTGAACATCCTACCTCCCACCCCTTCTGAATGGCTGACTCCCCTCTTCAACTTTAATTAAGTATCCATCTTAGAAGTTGAAAAAGTCATCCTCACTCTGAAACCGTCCAACTGCCATGGTGACCCCTGCCCAACACAAATCATAAAGGATGCCGCACGGGACCTCTCCCCATTCATAGCTAAGCTTATAAATGATTAATTCTCCACTGGCACCATCCATAACAACTTGAAACAGTTGTGGGTCCTCCCACTGCTAAAAAAACAAACTCTTGACCCATCCCTTCCCACGAACTACCGCCCCATTACCACAGTACCGTTCCTGCTTAAAATCCTAGATAAGGTAGCATACATCCAATTCCAACAATGTTTGGAATGTAACCACCTTTTTGGAGCACGGCAATCAGGTTTTAGACCTCAACACGGTACAGAAACTGCACTGATAGATCTTAAAGCACAAATAGACACCCTGAGAGACAACGGCAATACAGCATTACTACTGTTGCTCGATCTCTCAGCAGCGTTTGACTTGGTTGATCACAAGATTCTCTGCCACCACCTGGACTCTGCCACCCACTTCTCACAAGAGGCCATAGGATGGATTCAATCTTTCCTAGATAATAGAACCATGCGGGTCTTCACACCCTCAGCAGCTGCGGACCGCATACCTATTACCTGTGGTGTGCCCCAGGGCTCTTGCGTTTCGCCCACTTTGTACAACATTTTCACAAAGCCCCTTTTTGATGATCTAGATGGCCTGGGTATCACCTACACTAACTGTGACGATGATAAACAGATCCTCATCCCGCTGATGGGAGACTACAACAAGGATTTGGCCTTCGTAAACAAAGTGTACCTCATCATCCAGGCATGGATGGCCTACCATTGTCTATGCCTGAATGATGACAAAACGGAACTCCTCATCGTTGGCACCACAGCAAATCTCAACAAATTAGACCAACTCTATTCCAACTTTAAAATTATTGACAACAACAACATTACAGTAGCTAAGGAAGTTAAAACCATTGGCTTCTATCTAGATTCCACTCTCACTTTCAAAAAACAAGTAAACTCCATGACCTCGGCGACTGCCTACACTTGCAAGCTAATTAGAGCAGCAAAGCCATTCCTTACACCTAACAACTGCATCATTCTAGCAAGAGCATTGGTATTATCCAAATTGGATTATTGCAATGCCCTATATGTAGGGAGTAAGAAATATATCACCAATAAGATCCAGATCTTGCAAAATAATGCACTGAGAGCAGCTCTTAACCTTCCCAAGAAAGCCCACATATCTGACCTCAGAAGATCTAACAACTGGCTCTCCACCAAAGATAAAATCTTCCTTAAATCAGCTTCCCTGACAAATAAATGCCTACACCAGGCCGTCCCACAATACCTCACCCCTAGATTCATGAGACAATCCACCAATCGCCCCTCCAGAACAGCCACTGCCAACATACTGCGAGTGCCTAGATTCAAACGCATGAAGACGGGTGGTAGCAGTTACCCGGTAAAAGCTGCCCAAAACTAGAACTCACTCCCACCCACTTTAAGGGAAGACATGCCCTACCATCGCTTCAGATCAAACCTAATCTATTGGATTAAGGAACATGAAATCTAACTCCTCACTACTCCCCGTTCTCACTTCTGACCCTATTTCTGTATATAATTGTTATCTGATGCTTCCTGTCTCCACATGTTCATTTGTATGATATTTTTAGTACTTTCTATTAATGCATTGTAATGTAAGTATTGTAATGTAATGCATAGCATTGTAACCTAAGCTGAACAATCCTCCTTATGCCTTCTGCGCCCTAATACCCTCGGGTCTGGTGCGCGTTATAAATAAATAAACAAACAAACAAACACATCTGTATATGGTAACTGGGAGAGGGAATTGGATAAACAATGTCAAGTGAGGGCAACCAGGCCCTTCCTTAAAATGGCTTCTGTAAACATCACTTAAAGTACAATGTCTCATTGGTTCTACTAACTATAGGTCCCTAGGTTACATGGTCCATTATGATTGGGTTGGCATCAACCCCACTCATACTTTTCAATTGCTTAGCCGCGTGCAGAATAGCCGGCTAGGTGCACGGAGTTTGTCTGAACTACCAGCTTCCCTCCAATTATTGGTACAATCAATCATCACTTCAGTGGTCATGTGTCAATTATTTTTTTGTGGTTGGCCTCGAGTCTGCTTCTTGGTCTGCGAAAGTTAAGGCATCCGTGCATGGCCAACGTCCATGCGTAGGTGTTAAAGTTTCATCGCCTCAGTTTGCCTGGTCACGTGATCCCGACACCGTGAAATCGTCTTAGTCTTCATGCAATTTTGTGTATTTGATTTAATTCTGCCAATCGGCTGCCATCTGTGGCTTATCTTGACCTTTCTGAACAGGATACTCTGTTCTTCTTCTCATTAATTGTATCCACTGTTGGGCTATTTCAGCCGATACAACCATGGCTTCTTGTCATGATTGTCTTCGTCTGAGTTTCAATCCGTCTTTAATTATTGATTTGTTTGCTGCAAAACTCTCCTCTTGAGACCTTTAGTAACCTTTGGTTGATTCCGCTCTTGTGCATAGTGGGAGTATACTTATATAAATTGCTCCTTGAGATAGATATATGTATAGGTGGAGCATAAGCAAGCCTCACGGTTTCTGTGCTTCTTGCAGTTACGTTGCATATGTACACGTTTAAACTAACTGAATATCTTCATCGTGCATGTGGCATCCTTTCTGACATCTTGAAATCACCTATTTCGCTTTTAGGTTCAGGATGTCACTTATTCATGGTGTTTCGTCTCTTTTCATCATTCATAGGTCAGCATATCTTCAATATGTGAGTCAGTCCGGGTTCTTATGAAGTCATCATTCGTCTTCCTTCAGCATCTTTTTTTCTTCAGGTATTGTATTCTGACAATCGTCATTCTGTCTCATTTGTCAATATGGTTTTCTCCATGGGTACCTTACTGTCCAGGTATTCTTAGGTGTCGGTACCAACAGGTACTGTTCTTCTGATAGGTACTGGACAGAGCCCAACTGCGGCTCTCTGCTGGTTTATTTGTTCATCATTCGTCACAAATATGGTTGCAGGCTTCTCCCCCAAAGCGGCCAGAGGCGTCTCTGACAAAGTGTCAGCCACCCCCACTCCTATATCTTGTGGTGTGCCCCAAGTCTCCCGTGTCTCCCCCACCCTGCACAACATTAACACCAAACCATTATTTGACCACCTTGATGCCCTGGGTATCACCTTCACAACCTATGTGGATGACACCAGATCCTCATCCCCTTTTCGGGTGACTACAACCCGGACTCAGAGCATAAACAAAATCTACAAATTAATTCAACACTGGATGGCCCTAAATAGTCTATGTCTGAAAGGAGAAACGACGGAGCTCCTCATAGTGGGGACACCATCCAGCCTAGCATGTCTCGACCTAGCCTTCAGATTCTTCACTATTGATGGCCATACGATCCCAGTCTCACCGGCTGTAAAGACCCAGGGAGTCTACCTTGATACCTCACTAGGCATGTCACACCAAATCAGCCATATCATACCATTCCGATCATCTGATAACCGCCTCACCATCGCCCGAGCCCTTGAAGGCTCAAAGCTGAATGATTATAATACCTTGCTTTATGGCTCATCTGACAAGCTCTGGGTCACACAAAACAATGCCCTATGGGCAGCACGGGACATAAGTAACACTGACCACATCTCCAAAGCTCGGAAATCAGTACCCTGATTCCCAGTCAGAGAAAGGATTACGTTCAGAATTCTTTCGACTATGCATACATGTCTATCTAAAAATGCCCCACCCTACCTAACCCAGGAAATGATTCCTCATACATCATCTAGACGCCTGACACCCACCCAGAGCCACTGTCAGGTCAAACGTAGATTCAGGCACACAAGAACCAGTGTCTCCAGCTTCCCGACCGTGGCAGCCAACCTCTAGAACAACTTACCCCTGCACCTACGCTTGATGCCATCCTATCTCAGGTTCCGGTAATGCCTGAAGACCAATCTTTTCAACTACGCAACTATGCTTAATAGTTCTGTAAACAATGCTTAGATGCCCACATATGTATGTGAATATGAAGGTCAGCTTTAGCATACCTACGGTACCGTGTTAATTGCCTATTCTGTTACAATCATAAAAAGAACTTGTTATGGCATGCATGTATGACTGAGTTATAGCTTAGTGCTACAGGGTCTGAGATTATGTCATAACATAGAGAAATATAGTTGACCGTATACTTCTTCTGGCACACATTTGATTGGCTATCTCTGTTGATATACTTTCACAAGTGGATTAGCTCTTTCCTTGTTTTCACCAAGAGCATGTCCTTACATAAATCCCAAGTTTGGTCATCAAGGGTGGCGCCATTTTGAAAGGTGTGAAGACTAAAGTCCGTGCTTTGCCCAGACTTGCTGCGATCATTAATCACCTAGGAGGGATTAAACTAGGGAATTATATGTGTTAATTCTGCTGAGGAGATTCCATGGTTTCAGCATTTTCCGAGACCTTCCGTTATACCTCATATTGTTGCATTTTCTATGTAAGCTTCGAAAAATGTGCAAACTAAGGCACACTGCTAGTCTCGAATTCTGTAATCTTCTTGCCACGGAAATGAATACGGTAAAGGTTAACTTGTTTAACACACAGGTGTGGGTCGCTAATGAAAATCTCCATTGAGTATCGTATTACAGACAGGCTCCGTTGAATACCACATTGATTCGAAAGTGTCATTTACATCCTTCTCTGACATTGAAGTTTATACATGTGCATCACTTGAAATGCGCACTCTGATGTATGATCTGCATTATTCATGTTGCTTTCAAAAGTAAGTGTTCACAGCAGACAAAGCTGAGCTGGTCACATGCGGATATTTTTGCACACAGAAAACGACTTATTTTGTATCTCTTGTTACATTGTGTATTCATTTTAAAAAGTGCGTTGTTTTAATTGTGGCTGTGAATTATCTGATTGCTGCATCCACAAATAAATCAATGTGTATGAAGTAATTGTAAATAGAAAAGAAATGAAACTGCATGACATAGCTTCAGATTGTAATACAATGTAAAGTCTGTGTTTATATTTCTTGTTATGCATTCCACAGAACAAAGAACAACATGCATTTTAAAACTCATTTAAAATGGCCCATTGTATAATTGCATCTTAATCCAGCAAGAATTCACACATTCTTATGCTGAGGAGCAAATTCCTCCAAAAGCCATTCAACGAAACAGGAATCTTGCATAATCTCTGCCAAGTGGTGCAGTTTTTTGCATTCAACAATACCTTCCTATTTTGTTTATATTTTCTAATGTGTTCCCAAATTAACTCTCACTACAATCTGCCACTCACCTTGAGCTCCTCTCCCTGCTTGCTTACCTAAGGGGCACTGCTCAGCATATTATTTTTTAACTTCAGCAAGTTTGCAAAATGCATCTGTTTAAAGTAAAGAATAAACTGATTCAGAAATGATAATCATATGAAGCAGGCAGCCGATTGGCCATTGATATTGTAGGAGTTATCATGGGAGGGAGCCCTAGAGTATTGTTTGACATCAACATGATTATTTGCAAAAATGAACAGTGTCTATGTCAATGGGAAGTCTATGAGAAGCAGACCTCCAGACAAGTTTCAATTTGTGATGTTGGGATGCTTGGGCTTTGCTGCGCTGGCTCACCTTTGGGAAGATGCATAATTACATTTTTGGAAAGGAGACCCACATTAAAGAACATGATTCACATTTTCACTATTCATTTGTGAAATCAATAGAAAGTCAATGGGAAATAGACGTGCTGGGCATTTGTATAGATCACACTTTAGATTAAGGTATTCACACCCACAAGTAAGGATTGGCTGGAAAGCAAATAAGCAAGGTTTTGATAAACACAGCAGAGGTGACACACATAGTTCCTGAAGTTTCCTTATAAGCAGATTCCATGCGGGTACGACAGAGCTGGCAGACACACGCTAGACAACAGTATGTATAGGATTTCAGACCGGCTTTGGTAAAATGAAGCAAGTGGGTATTTTAATGCATTTTCAAGAGTAGAGGAAATATCGTGTGGGCCTAAAATCGTCCCTTTTTGCTCATGTTCCACATAGTCTTCATTCCACAGTCTAGTATAGACACTAGAGATCATGCTGCATTTTTGATAGGTTGGCTTCCAAATATTCTCTAGCAGTGATTTTGGTGTGCTGTATGGCTGGGAAAGTGCATATACAAATCCCTGCTCCTACTTGCAATTCTCAAGCCAGGATAAGTGGACCCACGCATGATCTTGTGGATGCATAGAAGAAATCCAGCAAGTAGATTCACAGGCCGATTCAAGGAATTCCTCACAAAAGTGCCGCACACGGCTGGCGCACAGCGTGCCCGTGCGAATGTCTGCGCCAGCCGCGTGCGATAAAATCAATTTCCACGCACAGCGTATTCATGGATTCTCGCCTCCAAAAGCAGACGTGTCGCAGAGTGGCGCAGCGACCCTGCAGCAGCGCCAGTTACGCCCCTAAGAACGCCCTCGCGCAAGGAAAAGCCATCAAGATCGCAAAACCATCGCAAAGGGCTGTGCCAACCCTGGACCAGTTTACCGGACTGGCAAACAGCAAACGCAAAGCGGGGAATGTGTATTACGGGTTTTGGGAACACGCGTGCGTGAGAAGTCTCACACGCGATCTGGCCTGGGGGAGCGTGTGCGTGTATTTCAGAGGTGCGCGAGAACTTTCACACGCGAACGGGCTGGGTGCGTGTATTTCAGGGGTGCGCGAGAAGTACCACACGCGATTGTCCTGGGCGCGTGTATTTCAGAGGTGCGCGAGAAGTTCCACACGCGATCGGGCCTGGGGGAGCGTGTGCGTGCATTTCAGAGGTGCGCGAGAAGTTCCACACGTGATTGGCCTGGGCGCGTGTATTCCAGAGGTGCGCGAGAAGTTCCACACGCGATCGGGCCTGGGTGCGTGTATTTCAGAGGTGCGCGAGAAGTTTCACACGCGATTGGCCTGTGCGCGTGTATTTCAGGGGTGCGCGACAAGTTCCACACGCGATCGGGCCTGGGGGAGCGTGTGCGTGTATTTCAGAGGTGTGCGAGAAGTTCCACACGCGATTGGCCTGGGCGCGTGTATTCCAGAGGTGCGCGAGAAGTTCCACACGCGATCGGGCCTGGGGGAGCGTGTGCATGTATTTCAGAGGTGCGCGAGAAGTTCCACACGCGATTGGCCTGGGCGCGTGTATTTCAGAGGTGCGCGAGAAGTTCCACACGCGATTTCAGCAGGGTACGTGTATTTCAGGGGTGCGCGAGAATTTTCACACGCAATTTCAGCAGGGTACATGTATTTCAGGGGTGCCGGGGAGTCCTACATGTGATTTGGCAGTGTGGGTCCTCCCAGGTGTCCCCTGTACACCCTCCACGGCCCCTGCAGGCAGCCCACACCACAGGGGACTGCCCTGCATCCCTGGTCATGTCCCGCAGGCAGCCCACCCAACATGGGCATGCCCTCCAGCAAAGGCACATGTCTCCTTGCACTACTGATCACCAACTCATGTCCCCTTGCACCCCCACCCCCAGCATTGCGGGGCACCTGCCAGCAGGCCCCCACTCATGTCCCACTCATGTCCCCTTGCACCCCCACCCCCAGCATTGCGGGGCACCTGCCAGCAGTCCCCACTCATGTCCCAATCATGTCCCCCTGCACCCCCACCCCCCAGCATTGCGGGGCACCTGCCAGCAGGCCCCCACTCATGTCCCACTCATGTCCCCCTGCACCCCCACCCCCCAGCATTGCGGGGCACCTGCCAGCAGGCCCCCACTCATGTCCCACTCATGTCCCCCTGCACCCCCACCCCCCAGCATTGCGGGGCATCTGCCAGCAGGCCCCCACTCATGTCCCACTCATGTCCCCCTGCACCCCCACACCCCAGCATTGCGGGGCACCTGCCAGCAGGCCCCCACTCATGTCCCACTCATGTCCCCCTGCCTCCCCCACCACCCAGCATTGCGGGGCACCTGCCAGCAGGCCCCCACTCATGTCCCACTCATGTCCCCCTGCACCCCACCCCCCAGCATTGCGGTGCACCTGCCAGCAGGCCCCCACTCATGTCCCACTCATGTCCCCTGCACCCCCACCCCCCAGCATTGCGGGGCACCTGCCAGCAGGCCCCCACTCATGTCCCACTCATGTCCCCCTGCACCCCACCCCCCAGCATAGCGGGGCACCTGCCAGCAGGCCCCCACACATGTCCCCCAGCCAACATGTCATCACAATCTAGATCCCGGGCCCTTATGGTCAGCGTCCAAATGCCAAACACCCACTCGAGTATTGCATCCACCCACTTAGAAATGGCAATGACATGATAGAACCCCAATAGCAAGTTTGGAAATGAACACATGGCCCTCCCATACACACAATGGGTGTCAGTGAATCTCAAAACCCATATCATGATATGCATGATACCAATGAGATGATACTACACATTGAAGTTTGATGAAAAAAATGTATTAAAAAAAGCATAAATGGATTTAAAAATAAACAAATTACAATGGGAATCAAAAACCAAAAGCAGCATGTCCGTAAAATAATGAAAAACGACAAATCATAATCCAAAGGAAAGGTGTCCAAAGTCACAGTTCAAGAAAGTAAATCCAAGGTAAAAACAAAACCGAAAACCATTGCTCCATGGGTAAATCCAAAAAAAAAAAAAAAAAATCCAACAGTCAACTATATACAGATAAACAAACCAGGGTCCATGATCCCAACTGAAGAAATGAAACCTACATAAAAATACTACCTAATAAAATAAAAATATATACAAAAACGTGGCCCATTGTCCAAAAGGTCCAAAATAAATAAAAAAGCAAAGGAAACCTAAAACTAACTACATAACTATTTACAAGGGCAGCGGGCTTGTCCGACGGCTCACTGGTTGTTGTCATGGGCCAGGGCATCTTCAAACTCCTGTTCAATGGCTTGGAGGCGGGCATGTTCCCTGGCCCCAGGTCCCGCAGGGATAATGCAGTGTCCAGCTCCAACTCCCTGCGAAGACCCTCGAGGCACTCAGCCCACCTCAGCGCCCTCCGCATCGAGTTCTCCGCCCTGACCATTGTGAGCCATTCCTCCTCTGCCCGCTGCCGCTCCGCACCTATCTGCTGGCCCAACCGCTCCCACATGGAAGCCACTCCCATTCCAGGGTTCTCCTGCCCTCCGGCCGATGCCTGCACCCCTGATGTTGATGGCCCCGAGCCATGATGCCTCCCACGTCGAGCCTGCCGCTGCCTCCGACGTAACTGCCTGTGCCAGCACGACGGCATCCAGGCTGATGGAAACCACCGACGCCGTCGTGCACATGCCCTACCCGATGATGCCGTCACATCCTCCATCTGCTGGGGTCCAGTTGCTGGTGTGTCCACCCCTGCTGGACCTCCGACTCCCGACTGTGGCAGGGATGGGATCCCCACCGAGGTGGCTGCATTGGTCGGGGCAGGTCCACAGGGGGCCCTGGTGGCATCTGGGCCGGAAGACGGCATGGAGTACGACTGGCGCATAGCCTCCACAGAGGAGGAGAGGGTCGCCAGAGTGCCCGACACATGTACGAGACCCCCGACCATGACCGCTCCCAACCGGGCCACGTTGGCACGGTGCTCTTTGTGATGACGTGCGTGCTCCCCCCGGGAAGCACTCACCTCATCACGAATGACAGCCCTGCGCAACGCGACACCAATCAGGACCTTCTCCATATGGCCAGGGGTCACCTCGTCCGCAGGTGGAGGGGAGTCAGATGACATGGACATCCCCCCTACCTGCGGACGGGCCTGAGATGGGGCATCCCTGCTGGTGCATGGTGGTGCAGTCACAGTGTCAGGGACAGTGACATGCACAGGCACCTCCACGGCGACTTGTGCTGCCTCCTGCCCCTGCCCCTGACCTGCACCACTTGCACCAGCAGGGATGCCCCCACAGGCCCCATGTGCTGCTCAGTAGCGGCCTCCACCTGCTCTGTGGAAACCACCAACCTGGATGGCTCCACACCGTCTTCCGCCGTTGCAAGCCCCTGTGGGGGCTCACCCACCCCTTCCGCTGCAGCTGTTGGGGCATCCCTGCCGCTTAGCTCCACAGCGCCGTCTCTGCCCTCTTCTTCACTTTGCGCTGTGTAGAGGGAGACATAAAACAGAAGCATCAGGGTACTGTGCAATGGTCCCCTAGACAGGAAGCAATAGCAGATAAGTGGCACTGTCAAAGATCACTTCCATCATGTCCCTCCACAACAAATGGGTCAGTGCAGGCAAAACACATGCAGTAACAGGCATGGCGCATGCTATGGACATAAGCAAACATGTCCAAGGGACTCTTGAAGCATACAATGTTGTTATTGGACTCACATGCATCATGGGTCATGCCTATCACATGCACACACTTCAACGTACTTTCATCCATCTGGACTCGTACACCCCAGACACAGTGGATGCAAGGATAACTAGGCTGCATCAGTGAATCTGAACATTGTCACAGACATGTGTCATGCATCCATGGCATTCACAAGTCACAGACACGCAGGTCAGAAACACAGAAATGGACACCATACATGTACATGGCATCCGCACCCATCCCTCACCCACACCCATGTCCAGGAACAGAACTGGCATGCTCTCATGTGTCCATTCCGCATAGGGCTTCCCATGTTACATTTAAACACATACACCAACCGTGTGCTTCACACATTACTGGTCTCACATGCATGACCATGATGTCCCTGCACACACGCACGCGTACATGGCCTATGTCACACATACAGGCAAGTATCAGACAATTGCGTGTGAAACTTCTCGCGCACCTCTGAAATACACGCGCCCAGGCCAATCGCGTGTGGAACTTCTCGCGCACCTCTAAAATACACGCGCCCAGGCCAATCGCGTGTGGAACTTCTCGCGCACCCCTGAAATACACGCGCCCAGGCCAATCGCGTGTGGAACTTCTTGCTCACCCCTGAAATACACGCGCCCAGGCCAATCGCGTGTGGAACTTCTCGCGCACCCCTGAAATACACGCGCCCAGGCCAATCGCGTGTGGAACTTCTCGTGCACACCTAAAATACACGCACACGCTCCCCCAGGCCCGATAGCATGTGAAACTTCTCACGCACCTATGAAATACACGCACACGCTCCCCCAGGCCCGATCGCGTTTGGAACTTCTCGCGCACCTCTGAAATACACGCACACGCTCCCCCAGGCCCGATAGCATGTGAAACTTCTCACGCACCTATGAAATACACGCACACGCTCCCCCAGGCCCGATCGCGTGTGAAACTTCTCGCACACCTCTGAAATACACGCACACGCTCCCCCAGGCCCGATTGCGTGTGAAAGTTCTCGCGCACCTCTGAAATACACGCACACGCTCCCCTAGGCCCGATCGCGTGTGAAACTTCTCGCGCGTGTAGAACTTTGGCGCACATTTTTTTCCTGCGCAGGGAGGCTACCGCCTGCTTTCGTGTGGCGGACATGTTTGGGCCTGTGCGCGCCTTTGGCGGTGCGCTGTTTTTCCCTATTTGATTCCATGAATACGTGTTGTAGACGAGCATGTGGGCGTTCTGCGCACTTGCCTCCTGTACTTCCCCCGTGACGCCCACATTTTCACGAGTTCTTCCCAATTCTGCGTGTAACGCCCAGTGTTATGCCTACTTTTGTTATGTGAGCCACGCTATGTGCGAATTCGCTGTGGCCTTATCACTCGGCGTTCGATGACCTGTGCGCCAGCGTGCGCCAGCGTGCGCCGCGCACTTTTTCAGCGCACATCCCACATTTTGCGCGTGCACGGACTTCCATGAATAGATGTGCGATGTTTTCTGTGCGATAATCGCACTTGCACTGCAATTTTCGCTATTTCTCTGGGAATCGCACGTTTTCGCACGCGTGCGCCGTTTTTTCGGCGCACATTAATTACATGAATCGGCCTGCCAATGCTTTAACCTAACATCATGTACTCCCGGGGTTTAGGTTGTTTTCAGTTAACTGCCCATAGAAGTCATAGAAAATTTGATAGAGTTCTTATGCTCTTTGCATTTAATTGTTTTAGATTTCTAGAAGCAAATAGGAGAACTGTAGGATGCTAAAACTATATTCAAGTACGCTATTGCTAATATGTGCGGCTTCATATTGCTTAACTATACTATTTTAATTCTCATATGCTATCCCTACAAGATAATACATAAATGCTAAACAAGACAGTGATATTCCTGTTTGTGTATTTCCATTTGTGAGGACAAAAAGGTACAATTTTGCATGACAATGCTAGTTTTAGTAATACAACTTGGTGTTGAATGTATTGAAGACATCCAGAGGGTAATTCATAGCATTTTGCACAAAAGTGGTGCACGCGGCTGGCGCACAGTGTGCGCGTACGAATGTCTGCGCCAGCTGCGTGCGCTAAAATCGATTTCCGCGCACAGCGTATTCATGGATTTTAGCCTCCAAAACCAGCCTTGGTGCAGAGTGGTGCAGCGACCCTGCAGCAGCGCCAGTTACGCCCCCAAGAATGCCCTCGCGCAAGTAAAAGCCATCAAAATTCCTAATTCAGCGCAAAGGGCTGCGCTAACCCTGGACCAGTTTACAGGGCTGCCAAACAGCAAACGCCAAGCGGGGAACGTGTATTACTGGGGTGCGTGTGAAGTTTCACACGCGAAAGGGCCTGTGCGAGTGGGGTATGTGTATTACTGGGGTTCGCGGGAAGTTTCACACGCAATTTCAGCAATGTACGTGTATTACGGGGTGCGCGGGAACTTTCACATGCGAAAGGGCCAGTGCGAGTGGGGTACGTGTATTACGGGGGTGCGCGGGAAGTTTCACACGCGATTGGGCTGGGTACGTGTATTTCAAGGGTGCGCGGAAAGTTTCACACGCGACTGGCCTGTGTACGTGTATTTCAGTGGTGCGCGGGAAATTTCACAGGCAATTGCCCTGGGCACGTGTATTTCGGGGGTGCGCGGGAAGTTTCACACGCGATTGGGCCTGGGTACGTGTATTTCAGGGGTGCGCAGGAAGTTTCACATGCGATTGGGCTGGGTACGTGTATTTCAGGGGTGCGCGGGAAGTTTCACTCGCGATTGGACTGGGTACTTGTATTCCAGAGGTGCGCGAGAAGTTCCACACACGATCGTGCCTGGGGGAGCGTGTGAGTGTATTTCAGGGGTGCGTGAGAAGTTCCACACGCGATTGGCCTGGGCGTGTGTATTCCAGAGGTGCGCGAGAAGTTCCACACGCGATCGGGCCTGGGGGAGCGTGTGCGTGTATTTCAGGGGTGCGTGAGAAGTTCCATACGCGATTGGCCTGGGTGCGTGTATTTCAGAGGTGCGCGAGAAGTTTCACACGCGATTGGCCTGTGCGCGTGTATTTCAGGGGTGCGCGACAAGTTCCACACGCGATCGGGCCTGGGGGAGCGTGTGCGTGTATTTCAGAGGTGCGCGAGAAGTTCCACACGCGATTGGCCTGGGCGCGTGTATTTCAGAGGTGCGCGAGAAGTTCCACACGCGATCGGGCCTGGGGGAGCGTGTGCATGTATTTCAGAGGTGCGCGAGAAGTTCCACACGCGATTGGCCTGGGCGCGTGTATTTCAGAGGTGCGCGAGAAGTTCCACACGCGATTTCAGCAGGATACGTGTATTTCAGGGGTGCGCGAGAATTTTCACACGCGATTTCAGCAGGGTACATGTATTTCAGGGGTGCCGGGGAGTCCTACATGTGATTTGGCAGTGTGGGTCCTCCCAGGTGTCCCCTGTACACCCTCCACGGCCCCTGCAGTCAGCCCACACCACAGGGGACTACCCTGCATCCCTGGTCATGTCCCGCAGGCAGCCCACCCAACATGGGCATGCCCTCCAGCAAAGGCACATGTCTCCTTGCACTACTGATCACCAACTCATGTCCCCTTGCACCCCCACCCCCAGCATTGCGGGGCACCTGCCAGCAGGCCCCCACTCATGTCCCACTCATGTCCCCTTGCACCCCCACCCCCAGCATTGCGGGGCACCTGCCAGCAGTCCCCACTCATGTCCCAATCATGTCCCCCTGCACCCCCACCCCGCAGCATTGCGGGGCACCTGCCAGCAGGCCCCCACTCATGTCCCACTCATGTCCCCCTGCACCCCCACCCCCCAGTATTGCAGGGCACCTGCCAGCAGGCCCCCACTCATGTCCCACTCATGTCCCCCTGCACCCCCAACCCCCAGCATTGCGGGGCACCTGCCAGCAGGCCCCCACTGATGTCCCACTCATGTCCCCCTGCACCCCCACCCCCCAGCATTGCGGGGCATCTGTCAGCAGGCCCCCACTCATGTCCCACTCATGTCCCCCTGCACCCCCACACCCCAGCATTGCGGGGCACCTGCCAGCAGGCCCCCACTCATGTCCCACTCATGTCCCCCTGCCTCACCCACCCACAAGCATTACGGGGCACCTGCCTGCAGGCCCCCACTCATGTCCCACTCATGTCCCCCTGCACCCCACCCCTCAGCATTGCGGTGCACCTGCCAGCAGGCCCCCACTCATGTCCCCTGCACCCTCATCCCCCAGCATTGCGGGGCACCTGCCAGCAGGCCCCCACTCATGTCCCACTCATGTCCCCCTGCACCCCCACCCCCCAGCATAGCGGGGCACCTGCCAGCAGGCCCCCACACATGTCCCCCAGCCAACATGTCATCACAATCTAGATCCCTGGCCCTTATGGTCAGCGTCCAAATGCCAAACACCCACTCGAGTATTGCATCCACCCACTTAGAAATGGCAATGACATGATAGAACCCCAATAGCAAGTTTGGAAATGAACACATGGCCCTCCCATACACACAATGGGTGTCAGTGAATCTCAAAACCCATATCATGATATGCATGATACCAATGAGATGATACTACACATTGAAGTTTGATGAAAAAAATGTATTAAAAAAAGCATAAATGGATTTAAAAATAAACAAATTACAATGGGAATCAAAAACCAAAAGCAGCATGTCCGTAAAATAATGAAAAACGACAAATCATAATCCAAAGGAAAGGTGTCCAAAGTCACAGTTTAAGAAAGTAAATCCAAGGTAAAAACAAAACCGAAAACCATTGCTCCATGGGTAAATCCAAAAAAAAAAAAAAAAAAAAAAAATCCAACAGTCAACTATATACAGATAAACAAACCAGGGTCCATGATCCCAACTGAAGAAATGAAACCTACATAAAAATACTACCTAATAAAATAAAACTATATACAAAAACGTGGCCCATTGTCCAAAAGGTCCAAAATAAATAAAAAAGCAAAGGAAACCTAAAACTAACTAAATAACTATTTACAAGGGCAGCGGGCTTGTCCGACGGCTCACTGGTTGTTGTCATGGGCCAGGGCATCATCGAACTCCTGTTCAATGGCTTGGAGGCGGGCATGTTCCCTGGCCCGAGGTCCCGCAGGGATAATGCAGTGTCCAGCTCCAACTCCCTGCGAAGACCCTCGAGGCACTCAGCCCGCCTCAGCGCCCTCCGCATGGAGTTCTCCGCCCTGACCATTGTGAGCCATTCCTCCTCTGCCCGCTGCCGCTCCGCACCTATCTGCTGGCCCAACCGCTCCCACATGGAAGCCACTCCCATTCCAGGGTTCTCCTGCCCTCCGGCCGATGCCTGCACCCCTGATGTTGATGGCCCCGAGCCATGATGCCTCCCACGTCGAGCCTGCCGCTGCCTCCGACGTAACTGCCTGTGCCAGCACGACGGCATCCAGGCTGATGGAAACCACCGACGCCGTCGTGCACATGCCCTACCCGATGATGCCGTCACATCCTCCATCTGCTGGGGTCCAGTTGCTGGTGTGTCCACCCCTGCTGGACCTCCGACTCCCGACTGTGGCAGGGATGGGATCCCCACCGAGGTGGCTGCATTGGTCGGGGCAGGTCCACAGGGGGCCCTGGTGGCATCTGGGCCGGAAGACGGCATGGAGTACGACTGGCGCATAGCCTCCACAGAGGAGGAGAGGGTCACCAGAGTGCCCGACACATGTACGAGACCCCCGACCATGATCGCTCCCAACCGGGCCACGTTGGCACGGTGCTCTTCGTGATGACGTGCGTGCTCCCCCCGGGAAGCACGCACCTCATCACGAATGACAGCCGTGCGCAACGCGACACCAATCAGGACCTTCTCCATACGGCCAGGGGTCCCCTCGTCCGCAGGTGGAGGGGAGTCAGATGACATGGACATCCCCCCTACCTGCGGACGGGCCTGAGATGGGGCATCCCTCCTGGTGCATGGTGGTGCAGTCACAGTGTCAGGGACAGTGACATGCACAGGCACCTCCACGGCGACTTGTGCTGCCTCCTGCCCCTGCCCCTGACCTGCACCACTTGCACCAGCAGGGATGCCCCCACAGGCCCCATGTGCTGCTCAGTAGCGGCCTCCACCTGCTCTGTGGAAACCACCAACCTAGATGGCTCCACACCGTCTTCCGCCGTTGCAAGCCCCTGTGGGGGCTCACCCACCCCTTCCGCTGCAGCCGTTGGGGCATCCCTGCCGCTTAGCTCCACAGCGCCGTCTCTGCCCTCTTCTTCACTTTGCGCTGTGTAGAGGGAGACATAGAACAGAAGCATCAGGGTACTGTGCAATGGTCCCCTAGACAGGAAGCAATAGCAGATAAGTGGCACTGTCAAAGATCACTTCCATCATGTCCCTCCACAACAAATGGGTCAGTGCAGGCAAAACACATGCAGTAACAGGCATGGCGCATGCTATGGACATAAGCAAACATGTCCAAGGGACTCTTGAAGCATACAATGTTGTTTTTGGACTCACATGCATCATGGGTCATGCCTATCACATGCACACACTTCAACGTACTTTCATCCATCTGGACTCGTACACCCCAGACACAGTGGATGCAAGGATAACTAGGCTGCATCAGTGAATCTGAACATTATCACAGACATGTGTCATGCATCCATGGCATTCACAAGTCACAGACACGCAGGTCAGAAACACAGAAATGGACACCATACATGTACATGGCATCCGCACCCATCCCTCACCCACACCCATGTCCAGGAACAGAGACTGGCATGCTCTCATGTGTCCATTCCGCATAGGGCTTCCCATGTTACATTTAAACACATACACCAACCGTGTGCTTCACACATTACTGGTCTCACATGCATGACCATGATGTCCCTGCACACACGCACGCGTACATGGCCTATGTCACACATACAGGCAAGTATCAGACAATTGCGTGTGAAACTTCTCGCGCACCCCTGAAATACACGCGCCCAGGCCAATCGCGTGTAGAACTTCTCGCGCACCTCTGAAATACACGCGCCCAGGCCAATCGCGTGTGGAACTTCTCGCGCACCCCTGAAATACACGCGCCCAGGCCAATCGCGTGTGGAACTTCTTGCTCACCCCTGAAATACACGTGCCCAGGCCAATCGCGTGTGGAACTTCTCGCGCACCCCTGAAATACACGCGCCCAGGCCAATCGCGTGTGGAACTTCTCGCGCACCCCTGAAATACACGCGCCCAGGCCAATCGCGTGTGAGAAATTTCTCGCGCACCTCTGGAATACACGCACACGCACCCCCAGGCCCGATCGCGTTTGGAACTTCTCGCGCACCTCTGAAATACACGCACATGCTCCCCCAGGCCCGATCGCATGTGAAACTTCTCACGCACCTCTGAAATACACGCACACGCTCCCCCAGGCCAGATCGCGTGTGAAACTTCTCGCACACCTCTGAAATACACGCACACGCTCCCCCAGGCCCGATTGCGTGTGAAACTTCTTGCGCACCTCTGAAATACACGCACACGCTCCCCCAGGCCCGATCGCGTGTGAAACTTCTCACGCGTGTAGAACTTTGGCGCACATTTTTTTCCTGCGCAGGGAGGCTACCGCCTGCTTTCGTGTGGCGGACATGTATGGGCCTGTGCGCGCCTTTGGCCGTGCGCTGTTTTTCCCTATTTGATTCCATGAATACGTGTTGTAGACGAGCATGTGGGCGTTCTGCGCACTTGCCTCCTGTACTTCCCCCGTGACGCCCACATTTTCAAGAGTTGTTCCCAATTCTGCGTGTAACGCCCAGTGTTATGCCTACTTTTGTTATGTGAGCCACGCTATGTGCGAATTCGCTGTGGCCTTATCACTCGGCGTTCGATGACCTGTGCGCCAGCGTGCGCCAGCGTGCGCCGTGCACTTTTTCAGCGCACATCCCACATTTTGCGCGTTCACGGACTTCCATAAATAGATGTGCGATGTTTTCTGTGCGATAATCGCACTTGCACTGCAATTTTCGCTATTTCTCTGTGAATCGCACGTTTTCGCACGTGTGCGCCGTTTTTTCGGCGCACATTAATTACATGAATCGGCCTGTCAATGCTTTAACCTAACATCATGTACTCCCGGGGTTTAGGTTGTTTTCAGTTAACATTTGATAGAGTTCTTATGCTCTTTGCATTTAATTGTTTTAGATTTCTAGAAGCAAATAGGAGAACTGTAGGATGCTAAAACTATATTCAAGTACGCTATTGCTAATATGTGCGGCTTCATATTGCTTAACTATACTATTTTAATTCTCATATGCTATCCCTACAAGATAATACATAAATGCTAAACAAGACAGTGATATTACTGTTTGTGTATTTCCATTTGTGAGGACAAAAAGGTACAATTTTGCATGACAATGCTAGTTTTAGTAATACAACTTGGTGTTGAATGTATTGAAGACATCCAGAGGGTAATTCATAGCATTTCGCACAAAAGTGGCGCACGCAGCTGGCGCACAGTGTGCGCGTACGAATGTCTGCGCCAGCTGCGTGCGCTAAAATCGATTTCCGCGCACAGCGTATTCATGGATTTTAGCCTCCAAAACCAGCCTTGGTGCAGAGTGGTGCAGCGACCCTGCAGCAGCGCCAGTTACGCCCCCAAGAATGCCCTCGCGCAAGTAAAAGCCATCAAAATTCCTAATTCAGCGCAAAGGGCTGCGCTAACCCTGGACCAGTTTACAGGGCTGCCAAACAGCAAACGCCAAGCGGGGAACGTGTATTACTGGGGTGCGTGTGAAGTTTCACACGCGAAAGGGCCTGTGCGAGTGGGGTATGTGTATTACTGGGGTTCGCGGGAAGTTTCACACGCAATTTCAGCAGGGTACGTGTATTACGGGATGCGCGGGAACTTTCACATGCGAAAGGGCCAGTGCGAGTGGGGTATGTGTATTACAGGGGTGCGCGGGAAGTTTCACACGCGATTGGGCTGGGTACGTGTATTTCAAGGGTGCGCGGAAAGTTTCACACGCGACTGGCCTGTGTACGTGTATTTCAGTGGTGCGCGGGAAATTTCACACGCAATTGGCCTGGGCACGTGTATTTCGGGGGTGCGCGGGAAGTTTCACACGCGATTGGGCCTGGGTACGTGTATTTCAGGGGTGCGCAGGAAGTTTCACATGCGATTGGGCTGGGTACGTGTATTTCAGGGGTGCGCAGGAAGTTTCACTCGCGATTGGACTGGGTACTTGTATTTCAGGGGTGCGCGGGAAGTTTCACACGCGATTGGGCATGGTACGTGTATTTCAGGGGTGCGCGGGAAGTTACACACGCGATTGGCCTAGGTATGTGTATTTGGGGGTGCGCGGGAAGTTTCACATGCAATTGGCCTGGGTATGTGTATTTCAGGGGTGCATGGGAAGTTTCACACGCGATTGGCTTGGGTACGTGTATTTCAGGGGTGCGGGGGAATTTCACACGCGATTGGAGTAGGGTACGCGTATTACCGGGCTGCACATGAAGTTTTACATGCGATTTTGCTGTCAGAGCGGGGAACGCGTATTTCGGGGGTGCGTGGGGAGTCCTACACGTGAATTGGCAGTGTGGGTCCTCCCAGGTGTCCCCTCTACCCCCTCCATGGCCCCTGCAGGCAGCCCACACCACAGGGGACTACCCCGCACCCCTGGAGATTGACATCTGTACCTAGAGCTTGGTGGGCCATGTGGAGTGCTTTTGACAGGAGGTGCAGAGTGCCTCTTTTAGCTCTGTCAGAAGCTGTACTGGAGAGCCCTGCCACAGCTTTGTGGAAGGAAGCTGTGCATCACTGCCATAAAGAGGGGTGCAATGGGGCAAGTGGAGTAAATTGGCCCTGCTCTGAAGACTGAGGGGTAGGCAGTGCATGCCTGATTTAGGTATTGACAATGGTAGTGGTGTTCTGTTTTCCTCTGGGGAACACTTCTCACCAGTATTAACCCTCTCTGAAAAAAGGTGGTGCTGTGCAACGGGTATACCCAGATGTGAGTCCCAAGCCAGCTGTGCTTGGAGACCCATTTATCACCTCACCAATGACACCCAATGAGGCTGGAACATGGCTGGTGTTGCTTGTGATCTTGTGCAGAAGGGGTATGAAATAGCTGTTCAGGCTGGACTGCCCGTTTGGGTTGGGACCAATCCTGATTTGCAAATGGTCGTTCCCTTTTTATAATGGCATGGGAGGCTGAAAAGGATGGCAGGGGGGGTTGCCAAGAGCAATTGTCAGTGGTTACGAGCAATTCATAACCTTTCAGCAATCACCTTTGAGTTGTGCCTTCTGTTGTGCTTTGAGGACTGCAGGGACTGTGGTTATTGGGCTCATCTGCTTTGCTTTAAACTACTCACACTACTGTGGCCTTTGACATTGTTGCTGCCTCCCCCTATGCATGTCACTTGGTGGAATTTGGACTGCTTTGAGGTGAGTGTCAGTGATGTTTTGCTGGGGCTTGACCACATAGCAGAATGTGCATATTATTGTGGTAGGTCCTGGTCTCCTTTGCTTTCCTCCTCCTCGCTCCATCCATTTCTCCTACCCTTCCTTTCTGTAGTGTATTGCTGTTTTTCCTTGTTCAATGCTCTTGCAAATGTTGAATTTGTTTGACTCTCATAGTGTACACTTTTACTGGATTACCTTATTCTTTTTATCTTTCTTACGGTTTTCTCTTGGCCTGTTCTGTGATTGCTTTTCTCACTTTCGTTCTGTATCGCCATCATGTCATTGCGTTTTTAGTTAATGTATGCACAGCGCTTCGGCATAGAGGACTACAGAAGCTTAATAAGTACAAACACAATGCAAATACACTCATATTCAGATAGAGGAGCTTCTTTGGTCTGACAGTATAATAGAATTAGATGGTTTGTGAGTTGTGTTTAGATGTTAAAAAATGCCAATAATTGTTTCATACTGGATTGCCATACTGCAAATAGATAATCAAGATATCGTGTGCACATTGCTCCACCTGGTTGCAATTATTATTTTAGCCCAGGTGTAAATATATTCAGCACTTCTTCGATTTTTTGTAAAATGACCGCTCCTACCTAAAGGACAAGCCTTAAAGTGTGGTTAGAAATTCGGATCTGGGTCTTAACGTTGTTGACAAAAAAGCAACACTGGATCTGGGTCCCGGCTCCAGTTTGCCTGCCGCAAAGTCAGTTTCTCTATTTCCCACTGCCCTTGCCTCACATTTGGGGGACGACCCACTGCATCTGCCTGTTTCTGCTTCATGCCCCCCCCCCACCTTGTACCTCAGTGGTCCCACTTACCGGTCCCCCAGCTTCCTCTCTGCTTTGACGTCCTCCCTGCGCACAGAAGCGCAACGCGGTGTTGGTCTCTGTGTAACACTCTTTTGTGTGTCATGCTGCTCTGTGGCAGTCTACAGATTGTAATCGAGAAATTCAAGAGTGAGGCCTGGAATTTTCTTCAAAACCCTGTGGCTCCCACTCTGTCTTGACATGGCGAGGAAGGCAAGAAGTGCTGTTTTTCTGTTTGGCAAGATTGTATATAACAGTGGTACTCTTAAATGACAACGTATTAACTTAATGTGTAAGTTGTGTATATGAGTTGCCAATGTGGCACTTGGTGGTTCTAGTGTGAATTCACTGTTGGGGTAAACTTCCCATATCGATACATCATTGATTCTAGTCTCTGAACTTTTGCAAGATGTGTTTTTAAATTCAATCTAAAGGAGAACCTATACAATTCAATTTGCTTAGTGAATTCTTGTTAGTTGGTACACATGAAACCCCTTCATTTAAAACTTAAGTTTCAACTTTGTTAGTTGTCATTTTGAAATATTCAAAACGAATGTTTTTCTCCTCCTCTCCTTCGTGGGGGTCTTTTCACTGCCCCAAAGATTCTGCTGTCTTCTGATTTGGCCCCTTTTGCCACTTTGAGTGATAATAACTCAGTGGAAAATGCTCCAGTTCTGAGTCAGCATATTTTTCAAATGTATCATAAGATTTTAGTTTATTTGCAAATAAAGCCGTTCTGATAGCACAGCTCGCTATGACATCCGTGCAGTGCCTGCTGACACAAGTTCGAATCCGTCAAGACCAAAACTCAGCCTTTCATCCTCCTGAGATCAATAAATGAGCACCACACACGGTGGGTAATAATAAACAGCGCTCAGATACCTGAGGGTTTGTAGCGCTATATAAATGCTAAATTATTATTTATTGTATTTTTTGAGTAGTTTGCTACATGCCTGAAGGCCTCAGAGCGCAGCAGGCGAGAGGAAGCAAAGCAACGAAAGTGCAGGAAGATCAGTCAAGTGCATACGTTTGCCAAATTGCTGAAATTATTGCATATGTTAATATTACGTCATTTCTCCAACCACAAATGCACTCCCTCAAATGCACAATGAAACGCAAATTGTCTCATTGGAATGTATGCAACTTGGTCTGTATTTTTCCGCTCAGGGGCGTATCAATGACTGCGATTTTGTGTTGTTATTAATGCAACTCAAGCTGCATGCCCTTGTCCTAGGCAATATCAGGTCTAGCAAACAATGTATCCAGTACTGTTTTCCAATTCATTATACATTTCCTACGCTTCTGCCAATCGTTGTATTTCGCATAGTCGCCTAAAGTTACCATCTCTAATGTCATATTCGGGCACGGCGGCTCCGGAAGGCAGACCTGTAATATGCTGGTCCGGATAATACAGTGCCGGTAAGTTTACCAGCACCGTTGTTTCCGAACTGCCAGGGTTGAATGAGGCCCAATGTCAAGCCCTCTTTTATTCCACAACCCCCCACCAACAAGCATCAAATGAAGGAAATGTAAATGACATTCACTCTTTTAAGAAATTGTTCAGATAAGTGACCATTGAAGATATCACAAGCTGGCAAGGGCTTCATCATCACTCCGACGGAAACACAGCATTCATAACTCGAGAGACTCAGCATATATGCCACAGGACACACTAGTCCATGCCTTTAGTAATTTAAGCACTATAGGGGTGATTGGTCATGATTGTGATGATGATGGGAAGTTTTCATAAAGCTCAACTATCACCCAAAGTTATTTTGGCACTTTCATAATTTAAATGCATAATGGCAAGGTATAGGGCAGGCATCAGTTCTGGTTGAAGGGGTACATTTTCAAGTGTTTTGTGAACGTTAGCAATTTTGTCTTGCGTGAGGAGGTTGGTAAAGGATTCCGCAACTTGCCAGCTTGTACAGAGAAGGACCGTCCGCCTTGTCTTTCTTTCTTGTAAGGGGGGATAGTCAAAAGGTTGGATTGATTAATTCTGAGAGGTCGTTTGGAGGTATGAAATTTGAGTTTGTGAGAGAACGGAGACGAGTTAGGCCAGTAAAGGCTTTGGAATACAATACACAATCTTTTGAATGCTGTACACTTTCTTATAGGAAGCCCGTGTAAGGATCTCAAGGCTGGAGTAATATAATCTTGTTTCTTCCATTTTAGTACGGATCTGGTGCACCTAGGTATATGCTGTTATTAAAATCTAATCACAAGCGTACTATGGAGTTAATAATAATTAATTGTTGCAGGAAGGAAAGGAAATTAGGCATGCGTCTTATTTTCTTATGCAGGAAGAAGCAGGATTTGGACACTGTACTAAATTGACCTTTGCAATTAAGAGCATTTTGCTCTAATGACTCGAGAATTGTTACTTCTTGTTTCGGTTCCGGGCGGTGACCTTGTTGGTGGTAACGACGATGATAAGGAAGAAAGCCTTTTCCGCCTGCAGATATTGCATGAGTACAAAGTGTTCCTGGATGGGATATTTCACTCTTTCCTTTTAGCTTGCAAAAAATACATCAGTCTAAAGACAACCATTGCAAACATGTGTAAAAACTAGCCTTTTAGAGGCACGAGGCTGCTGACAGGCATGAACTCTCCTTAATGGTGCTGCTGCTTGCTACTTCAGAAGGATGATTGACTGCATCCTGGATGCATCACTTTTGGCTGACACTGCCTTGTGCCTGCAAGGAATTCTCCCTAAACTAATATTATTAACCACATGGGAGCAAGCATTCTTGCTCTGTGTCCCAATGGTTTGGAGATCTTTTCTCTCTTCTTTACATGTGTGTCCGTCTGTGTTAAGTTACCCCAGAAATTGAAAGCATCTATCATGGACCCTAATATCATGCACCCTAAATATGTAATGGATTCCACCCCAGACCAACTGGTCTTTCAGGGGTTCATGCTTGCAAGTGATCGGCCCTCCATGTTGTAATATTAGCATTCTCATGCAGGCCACCTCAGAAGGATGAATGGCTGGATGCTGCATGCTTGCAAAGTGATTGGTTAGACCACAGACCAACAATCCGTTCATTAGGATGGACCACTGCCCCACTGATGCCCCTGTGATTACCCCTAGCCCAGACCAGCAGAGGTCCAGGTCTGCCACCTCAACTATTCTTTTTATTTGTATTGCATATGGCATGAACCTAACTCAAGAGCAGCGGAGCACTTTACAACAATGTATTCACAAGAGATGGATAATATGAAGAAACATCTAAACACTGATTCTTACCTATCACTATTACCTTCTGCCAGTAAGTGTATTAACCTATATTAGCACCCGGCGAAAACAATCAGATTGTTACAAACTATGGGACTCATTACGAGTTTGGAGGTAGCCATGCCCTTAATAAGGTCATGGCTACCCCCAAACCCGGGTCTGGGTTCCCTGAATGGGGAAATACCAGGCCATTCTGACCTTGGAGGGCCCGGTATTTCCCCATTCAGGTTACCCGGTCCATCCCCATTCCCATTTGAGCCCACATAGGGCTCAGTGGGAATGGGGAGCATGCTAACAACGGGCCCGTTAATGACGGGCACGTTGTTAGCATGCTGGGCCGCTCGCGGGACCCGCTAAGGATAACTGGTAAAACCAGGCGTCCTGAGCGGGTCCCGCGAGCGGACCTCGTAATGAGGCAGTAAGGGGTTTACGGCCCTATGTGCAGTCCCTTCTCCCCGCTCCATGGTAGATATTTTTTTCTTTTTTTTTCTCGGCCTGAGAAACAGCTTTCACACCATCTTGCAACTCGCAAAAAAAACACTATTAGTACAACGGTGTAGCATAGTACTCTCTTGGGCTTGTAACTTATGCTGCAGTGGCATTACCAGACCGGTAATGCACCCCCCTCCTCGGGTTCTATAGCTTTAAAGATATCTTCTTGGGGAGTTTAAACTGGTATGTCGTATAGATAACATTCTCCGATACAAAGCACTCTTTTTCCACCTCTACACAGCCCCATCCAGACTCACTCCAACTCTCTCACTTCAACAATCACCATGGTACCTGCCTGCAGGCGCCCTTGCCTTTAAAGTCTAGTTTTGAACATATTTGACTATAGATCTTTGCCATAAATACCATACCTCCACCAGATGCTCAAGGCTGTGAAAAAAATATTGGGGAGCAAGAAAAGTTCAAATGAGCTTGCAAACTTACCTTGATCTTTTATAGGTCCGCAGAAACCTTCAAATCCTTTTGAAAAGGTTTTCCCAAATCTAGTAGCATCATATGTGAACATTGATGTGCCAGCAAAGAGCAGAAAACATAGCAGGAAAAGGATTGCACCTAATGTGTGTGGCTTCGAGAAGATAAAATATTCATCATTTTGCAGATGCCCGGGAGGCATGTTAATAAAGAGATAAAATATACAAAGCACCTTCTAAATTCTAAATGAGATTTCTAGGAGTGTGCACATATTGAATCAGAAAAATGCTCCATGCTTTGCTACATACACTCTTCTTTTCTAATGTGTACCTGCTGTCTTTATCCTTTCGATATTGACAGTTGCCTACCCTCCAGTGCCAAGATGCCACTGGGAGACCGTGCATGCTCAAGAAATTCCATTATTATTATTATTATTATTATTATTAATAATAATAATAATAATAATAATAATAATAATAATAATATATATGTAGAGACATAGAAGCATAACATGTGATGGAAAATTAGGTCTTCCAGCACAAATCATTTTAAGCTGGTCCCCTCACCCCCCACATACCGATTTGCTCTTCTTGTTCCAGGCATTGTTTACTGTTGCATCCACAAATCTGCTGGGAGATTGGTTCATAAGACACCTTGTGTGCACAACCATCTCTCCCAGTCCAAAGTCGCAATATAATGTGTGAGGAATTCGACCTTCCCCATAGTGGGTGTGTGCTCTGCTGGGCTTTTTTGAAATGTTTAATTACATGGATGATGGTAGACCAACCTCGTCCACACACATTTTCATATACTCAAACCATAATGAAAGCATTGACCTTTATTCTCCTGGCTTGACACTGCCTACAGGTGCCTTCCACCCCAATCATAATTAGTTGGAATGTGACAGCAGAAGAGGGCACAATGTCATCCCAAGGAAAGAGAGGACCAACTTCCCCCTGCCATGTTTAGCCTGTTTAACTAACAAAGACTCCATGGAACCACCCTGATCTTTTGTTAGGCCCTGCAGCTGGTGGCAGCGATACACATACCAACAGAGGGTACTTCAAACAGGCCTTCACAGAGCCTGGCTGGAGAGGATAACAAAGGAGTCAGGATACCCAACAACCTTTCATGTAGAACTGTGTAAACCTGAATCCAACTCCCACCCTCAGTATCAATGACAGTGAACTGACATGTCTGGGTCCTTTGTTGCAGTAGGCCACCTCCCCAACCCCCATGGAGGACCCCATACATACGATACCAGAATGTGATTTGCAGAAGCCAGAGAGTCTAGTCTCTCAGCATCTTCAAGTGAGAAGTGCCGCTTTAATCAGGGACCACAAAGGGACATTCTTTAACCAGAGAGACTCTTTGATCACAGCAGACAGGAAGATGGATGGGAACTAATATCGCAAGCGAGTGAGCCCAGAGCTTTTTCTGTTGAGAGGAAGTTTCTGCCATAGTAGTTCTGGGACACCCCTTATTCCTGTTTCACCCCTTTACCCTTTCCTGTTGCAAAACACTCTGGTTATGACCTCACGCATACTGAAAATTGTTGGTAGGGACCCAATGATTGGTTCACAAGGGTAGGTTTAGCTTACACCAATCACAGTGGCCCAATTGGATTTAAAAGAGAGCTGGAGCCCCTCTTTAGTCAGATCATCTGAAGACTTTGCAAGAAGCAGCAAGAAGCGCTCATCCTTGGACCCTGGCTGAAGGTACAGTCTGTCTTACAGTTTCCACCAGTGAAGGAAGGCCAGGAGCATCCAAAGTGGGAACCAAGACCCCTCCTCTTTACTTCTCCCAGGGAACAGAGGGAGAAAAAAACTCAAAGGACTCTCCAGACGCTTCAAAACCAGTACCCAGCTAGCACACAGCATGCCCTGCTAGGCTCTGCAGCAAGCTCCCTGGACAAGGAGTGCCAGGAGGTCTCTGGACCTGAAACCAAAGACAAGGTAGCTGCCTGTAACACACTCCCAAGCTTAGGCCAGCTACCTTTAAGCCAACGCAAGCCCAGTGAAGAAGCTGGAAGTGCAATGACAAGCATCTACCGCTGTCCACCTTGAAGGACATTCTCGAGCCAGTCGAGTTCCTTGATCTGCAACTGCCTGCAATGCGGACTGTGTGAAGCCTCGAGTTACTGCCATCAAACTACAGTCGCCTAAAAAATGTGAGGCATCTCGGTCAGTGTTTCAGAACCACTGATCAGAACTGAAACAAAGTGAAATGATTCTCCACACTGGTAAGAGTTGATAACTTCTTTATTTCTATACCAGTAGATCATATGTACACCTCACCGGTCCATGCATGAGCTCCTTCCAACTGACCTGGAACCCACCAATCCTTCCCAACATTCTCACTCTAAATTTTCAGCAGCTTCTATTATTTCAATCACCCTTTGCCTTTCCATTGTTGAAAATTCTTCTTTTACCGCAGTTCTAATAGCTAACGGCACACTTCTTAGTTTTTGCACCACTGGAACTGACTCTGGTTTTATTTTAATTTTGTGCATGAATCCTTTGAGACTACATAGTTCCTCACAAAACACAGCATGTTGTGACAATTTTCTGTTGTGACCAACTTAGAAGTGGATTACTGACTTTCTTTGAGACATACACTTTTCCTTTAGCTGACCTATCTTTGAATTTCATTACAGCTCAGAACCAACCCTCTAGGACAATTGTATTTGCCCCATATGCAACTGGCCTTATGTCAACTACATTACAGCTAGACTTCCTTTGTAATTTGGTTTAGAAAATGTTTTGAGGTAACAACGTATATTTCGCCCTTGAATCGATCACCATGCCAAGTTTAATTCCTTCAATCTCGATAATGGACATGCGTTTTTCAGTATCTGCATCATCATCTTGAACTGTGATATCATCAGAGGCAAAGTCAATAAGACATGTGCAGTCTTCCATGTCTTCACATAACTCGTCAACACAAGCTAGGATTTCGCTCTTGGTTCTAAAACATGAAGTGAAATGCCCACGCCTATTGCATCTTTTGCACAATGCTTTGATCGCTGGACACTTATCACTGCTCGCAAAATGGGTAGGGATGTCACAATGAAAACAACTTTTCTTGTCATTTTCTTCCTTTTTGTCTCTGTACTTTACATATTTCTTCTTCCCACTGTTTTTTCTTGATAGTCTTTTTCTTATTATTGAATTTCTTTGTTTGTACTGCTGATATCTCCATAACCTGTGCTTCATCTATTTTCTTCTCATCTGATTCAATCTTTTTCTCCAATTCCTTAACACACTTGTGTGTATGTTCCACTTCCTTTGCTACTCTTATGACTTCATCAATAGTGTGACTGCTTTTGGCCCATAATGCTTCTCTCACTTTCTCGTTGCTGCACTCAAGCATGAATTGGTTCCTTAACCTTTCATTCAAGGTGCTTCCGAATTCACATGAAGCTGCCAGTCCTCTCAAAGCTGTGATGCACTGTTCTACTGATTCATCTTTTGATTGTTTCCTTTTCCCAAAATGTTGTCTCTCCAGTATAATGCTCACATACCTTTCGTAGTGGGTATCCAGCAATTTTTATACATTTTTCATATTCTGATAAGTTTGTAAATTCTTCTTTAGATAATGGTGTTAGGTTTTTATATTTTTCTTGACCGTAATTACCAAGGCATTGCATCAGTAAGCCTTTCTTTCTCTCTCCTGAAAGGTTTACTCCATGTATGGCCAATACATAGTGGTCAAATCTTTATTTCCACCTTTTCCAGGTTATGTTGGGTTCTCCTTGGACCTCCAAGAAATAAAAGGCGGTGGTACCCCTTGCATGACCATTTGGTTAGTGTGGAGATGATTCTTTATTTCTCTGCTTGCGCAGAGAGTGGTTAGGTGAGGTAGTTGAAGGTGACTCAGTGGCAGGTTACTGTTGCTTAAGTGTTTGTATTTGCACTAATTATTAGTCATTTGCACTTAATTATTAGTAACACTTTGTGGTTCCACTATGTTGGTGTCTTCTTTCAACTATTAGTACAGAATTGTACTGTATAGCATAGCGCAGTCGCCTATTGTATCTTTTCCTCGGCAGTGGTGTGTTCCATTCTTTTGAATGTGAATCGTTCATTTGGTAATGTTTATTATAGGCTGTTGCTCTATGGCAACTTGTGATTGTAGTGATAATGTTTACTTTTGGGGGGATTGTGCTGTATTAACAATGGGTGGCGGCGCATAATCAGGTATGTCAGGGAATTACCTTGAGAGTTACACTTGTTGTGTGGAGGTCGTTGGTATTAGTATTGTGGTTGTCTTGGCAACCAAAATTGCAACACTTAATATTGTGTCTTTGGGTACTTTCCTCTAACATATTTACGACCGCACGGGCCGTCTTCTCTTATTTAATTGTGCATGAATTTTGCACACTTTGTGACCTCGTGGACTTATTACTAGTGCTTAATTAAGTATCGGACTGAAGGTCCACTAGCACTCGCACTGCAGCTGGGGCGCTGAGTTGGTTTCCTTTACTTTAATTGTTAGGTTGCAGCAGATTGCATTTTAATTTAAAAGCGAATTTGCAGATGGAGCGCTCTGACCTTGTTATGGCTCTCAGCAGCACTTGGACTCCTGCACCACTGCTACTCAGTCGGGTTGATGTGGTGCTCCTCGTCACCAGTGAAATTATTCTCCACACTGGTAAGAGTTGATAACTTGAGCTCCTTCCACCTGACCTGGAACCCACCAATCAATCGCTACATTCTCACTCTAAATTCCATATGCAACATTCCACATATAAAGAATGCAACACAATGATTCCCGATCCTCAGTTGCTGTGAAGGCCAGCCTGCAGCTGCTTGTCAAGCTTTGCTCGCCGAACCGTCTTGCCGCCTGATACCCACCACTGACTCCTGTCTCAAACTCTGTCACAGTAGCCTGAAAAGCGCCCTGAAGATGAACAACCCTGTCGAGCATCAAGAACAACTACAGCAAAAGGTACATTGTGGTTCTGTCCCCCTGGTCCTCCCCCAGAAGGCCCCTAGGGACACTTTAAGACTCTTTCTCCCTTTCTGCTGAAGCCAAGAAACCTTTTAATAATTATTGCGTCTATTAACCATGGCAACTGCCCTCCTGTCAGTATCCAGAGTGCATCCCTTTTCCTTCAAGAAACTGTCTGTCCCCTGCATTCCTTTACAAGGTGGGTTGTATTTAATAGTGTTATTAGATTGTTGTGATAATAATAAAGTAGATATTTGTATACAACCTTGACTGGCCACTCCTTTTATCATTGGGTGATAATTGTATTTTCGGTGTGTTGCAAATAACAAACGATCCACGTCCTTTAGAGGAGATAAGGCTGCTGTCCGTCCACGTTACCAAAATTAGACAAGGAGGTTTACAAATGTAATTATACGATTGTTTATTCCAATCTGTTCGGGTCCATTCTGGTGTATTAGAGGTGTGGGGCTGATTGATAGTTTAGAAACCAATATTCACCCCTGGACCACTGGTAGCCTCGAATTTGATTCGACCATCATGACTGCTAAATTTAGGATTACATTTCATGTGAAACTATGTGAGATACATTTGATTAAGAGTCAGAATTCCTTGGTCATAGCCCCCTGAAATTATCTGGAATATGGGACATGCATATATATATATCTTGACATGTTTAGGGGGCAAGGAGAAATGGGAAAATTGAATTCCTCCATAGGATTGTATAGTGGTCTCAAGCGGAGCTTTAAATGTGCACGATTTCTAATGCATGCATGGAGAGCGGTTAAATTATTCCATTGTAATGATTATGCATGTATACATCACTGCATTATGAACGGTGTGCCTTCAGGTGTGAGAAAATAATGCGATTAAAGATATATGTTCTGAGAACTCATCCTGTGTCTCTGCATCTCACAACCCATCTGAGAAGTGATTTTACCTTGCGAGCATGCCCAATGTTTTGGGGCTTATAAATTCATGACACAGCACTTTAAATGATGTTATGTGGGCGATAGTGCTTTCTCTAACCAAGTTCCTTTCCTGTGGAATGATCTTACAATAATTTTTTTTTACAATAAAGATTGTAACATGTCGTACAAACAACTCTAAATGAGACTGTTCACTCTGCACTCCCATCCTGTTAAGAACTGCTATTTCTGTAAGCCGCTCTTAGAAATATGAAGCATCAGACCTGTTGACCATACACTTAAAACTTTCAACATTACATAACAATTTTATTCTTTTGAGTGACCTTAGGACTATTTGTATTTGATAGTGACTTATGAAGTGCTCTCTTTTTTCACCAATGTGTATGCTTCTGTCCTATTTTAGGTTGCAGTACACAGCAAGTCCTGTGCACTACCACCCCTGCACTACTAGAGTTTCATGGATGCCTGGTCAAAACTTTGCTTAGTCTCAGCTCTCTGGTCCCCTCATGGGTAGGCATTTTGATGGTTAAGAAGGCACCAAACAAACGTACATGCTAACTTCCCTTTAGACCATCTCATGTGTATGCGGTTATCTTACCAGGCACATCCTACATTTTGGCTACGAGGTACAATTGTGACCAACAGGTTCAATAAACCTGGGTCGCCAAAATGCAGAAAATATGGATTGATCTAATTCATACTGTGCTACTTTCCTTATCTCCCTCATTCAAAGTACCTTGGAGTAGGTTAAATAACACAGTGAGCTAAGCGCTCGGCCCTGATATCAGTGCACATCCTGTTCGAATCCCGGCAGGGTAAACTCAGCTTTTCATCCATCAAAGGTTGATAAATTGAGTATCTCTCGGTGGGATTGGTAAAGTCTTCTGTTATTTCAGCATTCTGAGACCTATGGGTGTGTAGTGTTATATAAGAAGAACATTATTATTATTTGATAGACTGACATTTATGAATATGAACTTTTAAGTCTTCAGCTTGTAAATTAAAGACTACATTTGATTAAATGAATAACATTATTTCATTAATAAAAATGTAATAATTCATACCAAACAAACGAAAATAGGTTTAAAAGAATACAAATGCAAGCAATCAAAATCAGAATTTGTAAACCACCATTTAAGGGATGAGTGAACTGAAAGAATAAATACATTCTTGTTATAATCCATCATACCTAATTTGCTCTGCCCCCGCGTGCCTAAACAATTTGATTGCTACTTTCAAGCTCTAATAATAAGCAGGGCTGCAGGGTAAAGAGGTCAGGTCTAAAATCAACATTTCATGCAGTATCATTGAGTGGTGCCAAAGTTATAAGCCATCCAAAAACTGCTTTTCTACAACCCTGTAATGCAGAAATATGCATAGTTGTCCCCGAACATCTGAGATGTTCACGGACTTCGTAGGAATAATAGCACCTGATTTTGGCTTTTTATGGGCATATCCCATCCCAATCACTCCTCACCTCTCCACAGGTAGTTTCATTAGTTTGACAAGTGCAATGTTGTGTTTTTTAATATGTTTTTAATGCAATGGCCATGGACTACGGGTGCTGGTCATGAATCCAACATGGCATCCATTTCAAAATCTTTGATGCACCTCAAGTTTTTAATTGATCAATCAGCAAGCATGTATGATGTCCGCAAACATCGCACTGTACTCTTGCTTGGTCCAGAGGGGTCTGTGGACTTCGTATCAGTAAATAAGTCTGCAGACCGACCCAGATTTCACTATTTGTTTTCTTTGCTGCTTTTTGGCTACAAAAAAAAAAAAAAAACTGGATGGATTTCTGTAAATTTGGTAAAAATCCATCCAGTGGTTTGGGCTGTAGGCGCGACCAGCACTTGTTTTCCCTTATGTCTATGAGGATTTCCACACATTTAGGAACACCCCTATAACCGCACCAAACTTTGTATAATTATTCTGATGGCGCCATATACGTTCTTTGCAGTTTGGTGAGGATTCGTCCGGTGGAGGGGCAAAATTATGAACTGCCCAAAAAGTGCCCTTTCTATGAATTGTGCAACTAAACCATAACTTCAGGACCGGCACCGCAGGCCCTGTAATAAACCATAATATATATTCTTTCGTGGCAGATGCCCTGTGGTCTTCACCACATGTGATAACTTTTCCTTTCTGTGTAGAAGAAGAATAAAGCTAATCTCCTGATCTTCTCTGGCTTCAGGGATCTAATGTTTCAAAAGTCTGGTACTGCTGGTGTTGTTTTTCAGCAAGGGATTGTGTTCTTTTGGGGTGGATGGCTTTATAAATGATACAAAGTGGCGTGAACTGGATGCACGTGAAGATAGGAAGACAAATGGAAGTCTTGGAGGGTCTGTTGATGGTAGAAATGGTTTCATTGTTCAGAGTGTCTCAATGTGGGTTATCATTTTCTTAGAGGGTTTAGGGTGGGAAGACAGAGCCAATAGAGGAGAATGCAGACCTCATTAAAGGGTAGGAAACCCCCAAACATGAATGTAACTACTAAGGGAAGTGATACAAAACATGCTAACCCACATTCATAGGGGACCTTCGAGACTATAGGAATTGTGAAAGGAAATCAGGGTTATCTCCTAGCATACTTTCTTGACCCACATTTCCCAAAAAAAAGTGGGACTGTATTTTTGGTGTAACAATTAAGTCGCAAAAGATGCAAAACACTTACAAAGATATAAGATAAATATGCAATTGACTCCAGGTCTCGAGAGAGCATGCCCTTGCAAAAGAAGCCATAATGATGGACATTGTTTTAGAGAATATTTGGATCTGTTTCTTTCATTTGAAGCTAATTTCTGTTTGCACGTATTCCTTCTCTGCAATATGGATCATTGTGTTATAAGTGCTGATAAGTGCTGATTGAGACAGAGCATTGAGGAGGATGCTGATCACATCACCAGACCCTGCCACTGAGTTGGTCTGCCCACCACCCGGTACATACCTTTAAGGCAGCTACTTAAGGACTTCAGGCCAATTCCAAGCAGAGATCACTGAGGAGGCTGCTGGTCAAGTGACCAGGCCCTGTCACTCAATTACTCCGCCGACCACCAGGCTACTTAAAGACATCAGGCCAGCTCCAGGCAGAGAGCATTGAGGAGGCTGCTGATCATGTGCCGGACCCTGGCACTCAATTGCTCCACCCACCAGCAGGTTTGGCACTTTCCAGGCAGCTACTTAAGGACTCCAGGCCAGCTCCAGGCAGGCAGCATTGAGGAGGCTGCTGGTAACGTGACCAAGCCTTGCCACTCTATTGTTCCAACCACTAACAGGGTTTTCATGTTTCTTTTAATCTCCTTAAGGACTCTAGGCCATTTCCAGGCAGAGAGCATTGAGCAGGCTGCTAGTCATGTGATCAGGCCCTGCCACTCAGTTGCTCCTCCCACCACCAGTTTTCACGCCTTCCAGGCAGCTACTTTTGGACTCCAGACCATTTCCAGGCAGAGCGTACTGAAGATCTTGCTGGTCACATGAAGAAGACCTGTAAGTGAATTGTTCCGCCCACCAACAGGCTTCATGCCTTCCCAGCATCCACTTAAGGAATCCAGGACAGCTCCAGTCAGCTCCATTATGGAGGACATCATATGGCATCCTCATCTCAAGGATGGATGAAGACAAGGATCTCATCTGTTTGTACATGTTCGGCCTGATAGGGCACAGGGCCAGACCCACTATCCTGTATTTCACCTACAAAGTAGTCGCTACAAATAACACTTGCCAAAATACATCACCATATGTCTTCTCCCTCCACAGTCTACCCCAACCCTTGCTAAATTTTCAATGGCCAAGCACCCTGGGCATTCCTAGCAAGCTACCGTTGCAAACCTCATTAATATAACCCATGCCAGCATCCATCACCCCGGGACCACATGCACATGTCCCCTCAGGCTGATCAATGCATGATCAGCAGTTGCTCAGGCCGCAGAGATCAGCAACCTCATCTCATACAACAACCTTGACACCCTCTTCAACCCCCATGTTTTTGACATCCTCCTTCCCTCAAGTTACTGCATCCATCTTGCTGACCAGTCAAGAAGGGCAGAATGTGGAGTGGCAATCACCCACAGGAGCGATGAATAATTCTGCATCATTCCCTCTCCCATAACAAGCTCATTTGAATAACTCACATCCCGGTTCCCTTTATCTCACAAGGAATCCATCTCTTTCCACCACATCTACAGACCACCTCACAGGAGTGATTCTTCAATTGCTGGCAACTGCAAGGTACTCATAATGTCTTTCTCAGAGATTCTAACATCTATGAGTCTAATGCTGACAACCACCCTCAGAGCACACTTTTTGCACTAAACAGATTGATGGACCTTAGCAAATTGTGCCCCCCCACACACAACAAAGGCAACACACTAGATGTAGTCTTTACATCATCCTCCTCATCACCTGCATAGATCCTTGCCCACTCGGCTAGTCCGGCCATGCTGCAATTCCAATGTCAATCACCCACTCAACCACAATGCATAAAGGTCAGGCTAAAAACCCCCTCAATCAGTGCTGCTCCTTCAAAACTTCCCAATCAATGAGATAGAGGCAAACTTCGCGGAATTCCCCACAGAGGGAATGCCCTGGCCTCCTAGAAAATTTCAACAACTCTGCATTGAAAGTGGTGGACAGTCATGCACTAAGACCAACCATCCACCCATTGGTAGCCCCCCCCCACCCCACATCACCAACACATGCTCAATCAGAGCCCTAGGGAAATGGTGGTACAAAAAACATAATCCTGGAGATCTCACAAACCCCAAATCTCTCAGCGCTAACCGTAGGATTCTCATTATCGTGGCTCAAGCTGCTTACTGCTCCATCACCATTGTGGCACCCTCTAACAAGATCAAAGCCCTCTTCAAAGTAGTAAAGCATTGCACCAAACTCCACCAGGCCCAGAGGTACAAGCAACTCATGAAAAATGCAACAGAATATATGACAGATTATGGAATTAACCTCCAACAGAATTAACCCCCCTTGAACCCTAGAACTCACACTACCCCTGTGGACTGATTTATCTCTTCGCTCTCCTTCAGACCTTCTGAAAACAATCAGCTCCTTCAAACCAACGTCTGACAATATCTTTCCGGCTTCCATCATTAAACAACTGGTGGGCCCAGTGCTCAATGCACTCCTCAGCATCATTAATGCTTCCTTCACAGGAGGATTATTCCCTGACAGCCTCAAACCAGGTCACATATGAACTATTTTGAAAAAAAAACACCCTAGACCCAGAGAACATGGTCAACTATCGGCCCATAATGAAGGTCCTGTTTATTGGCTAAATCTTGGAGAAAGAATTTGCTACACAACTACTCACCCGCATCGAACAACTACATCTAAATGACTATCCTCTGGGGTTCTGCCCCAAGTGTAGCACCAAGACAGCCACCATCCAGGTGGTGGGTGATGCCCTCCAAAAAATTGATAAGGGTGACTCATGCCTCATTGTCCTCTTTGACCTCTCAGCTGCATTTGCCACAGTTGAACCTCCATCCTTCCCTCCCTCTCTGCTGACAGGATGGGGGTCGCTGGTATTGTCCTGGATTTGTTTACCTTCTACCTCTTGGGTGGACACCAGCACATCCAGATGAACACATTGTGGTCTAACCTTGTAGTTAACTCCCATTCTCCTGTGCAGTCTCCCAAGGCTCCATCTTCTCACCAATTCATTTTTGTCTATATCCTCTGGACACACTCCTCAAAGATCCTGATTATAGAAATTTCCAAATATGCAGAAAAAACACAGTTGTACATTAGAGTAAAAAGCCAACAGGAAATCAGTTGTCTCCGCAATTACCTAGCCATCATCAAGTCCTGATGTCGACTGCCTACCTCAAACGTAACCAATCCAAGACTGAATTCATGCACATTTGTCCCCCTGCTAAACAGCAAATTGTTCAACAATGATATGCACCTAGAAGCATTTGATCCACAGCTCTCAGATTCAGCTAAATCTTTAGGCTTCACCATTGACAACAGCCTGACCTTCCAGAAACTCATAGCCAGGTAGGCTCAATTTGGGTTACCAGTTATTTGGTCGAAAACCAAATGGTCGAATGACCATTTGATCAAAATAAAATGATCGGAAAAAAAAGGTCAATTTTTAAAAAAAAAAAAATATATTTTAATATATTTTATGGGGGGGTTCCCCCCAACCCCCTTTTTTCTTTATTAAAAAATATTTTTTAAGCAACCAAAACTAAAAAAAATATATAAATAAATAAATAATTAAATTCGACCTTTTTTTTTGACCATTTTGATTCGATCAAATGGTCATTCGTCCATTTATTTTCGACCAAATGACCTACACCCTCATTTGGCAAAGCTCCAAATCTGCACACTTCGCAAAATCAAACCCTTCATCCTTTTGGTGGACTATGGGACTGTAGTGTAGGGACTTGTGGTCTCGCACATCGATGGGGGAAATATCCAACTGTTGAGATGCCAGTCACTCACTTGGATTCCCTAAAAGCAGTCCATCATGCTGCAGTACCTCTTATTACGGGTATGCAAAAAATCGATCAAACCACCCCTATCCTACAGAAAATACATCAGCTTCCTCCCCAAGCCAGGATACTGATCAATACTGCATGTAGCCTCTAAAAAAACAGTCACTAATAACACACCAGCATACATGGTGGCAAAGCTCCACATATCTGGTGGCATACATTTATTGCGCAGCAAATCAACCAACCGGCTCGAATTACAGCTCATCTGCGAAGGAGAAGAACGGCAAACAATACTTCTCTTGTCACACACCCACCCACTGGAAGTCAATCCCGTGTCGGCTCGGAATGCCCCCATATTTCCCAATTTTTTTGCAAAACTCTCGAAATGAGGCTTTTTAAACATCACATGATCAAGGACTAATCCCAGTGGATGCACAGACTGCGATTCACAGTTCAATTACTACTGTTAAACGATGCCAGCCCAAACACTGGCTACCCACAACCTCTACAGCGCTCCGCTGCTCTCTAGTTTGGTCAGCACTTTAAAAAATAAAAACAATGTTTTCTCTTCCATGTTCAACACTTGGGACTTCACAAAGTAGAATTTTAAAACACAAAATGGCTCTTCTAGATAAAATTTAACAACTCGACTTATTACATGCTTTACAGCAGGAAGTGTGTCCGCAGAAGTGTAGGAAACCCACATGCTTGTAAAAATACACTGTATAATAAAGTATGGGTTCTCAGATTCATGTAAAATCCGATTACTGTAATGATTTGCACCTGATTTTCCCGCCCCAGCATTATCCGCTTGCAATCTTTCAAAAGCACTGTCAGGGGTGGCAACTATGCAGATCACTATTGCAAGCATGGCTGAATCATTGATGGTCTACGCCATACCAATGTGCTCACGACAGAGATTGACCTGAATTTAAAACATGCAAAGAGTGATTGTCCTAAAAACTGGGAGGGTGCCCACATATACAGTGAGTCACTCATCCATCTCCACCGTGTGCAAAGATGGATCATTCATTACTATTAAATTGTCCTCTGCTGTACCGCATGCCTCGCCTTTCTTACATATGGGATGAGGAGGTAAAAACATGTTCGATGTCACTTTGTGTGTACTTGTTCAAAGTCTGTTGCCTGTTCATTCATTTTAAAGAGTTTCTGTGCCCAGAAGTTCATATACTCCTGCTATTAGTTAGACCACTTTGTGAACCACCAATGCCTCTTCTTCACTCTTATCTTCTACCTCTAAATCACCTCTTTCCTCATCACATTCACAGATGTGCCATGCTCTGCCTCTCTGTACATTAACAGCAAATGCACCATTCCTGCATCAGCAGTCCTGACCGTGTTACTAGGACCCCCGGGGCTCCATTGGAGGATATTAGGAAGTGCAATATATTGCAAACTTGCCTACAATTGAATTGTCTCTCATATCAGTCTTCCCACAACTGCCAAGAGACCATGAGATCTATGTTTTGTGGGGCTACCATCACTTTCTAATTGTCATGTATTGTGCATTTTCATAAACATTAGCCATGAAATCACACCACGAGGATACAGGAACATCTGCCTCCTCTGTGTCTCCTAAACCCCAATGGCGCAGAGGACACCCAGCGCAAGGTACATGTCCCACCACATATCCCCAGACTTAAAGAGTGTGATTCAGGAAGTTTTGAAAGGCTGTGGCTTCCCCACCATCAGGTGATGCTTTGCACATGATAGCATGGGCCACAATTTTCACTAAATCAAGGCATAAAATAAGCAGTGTCGTATAGCAATTTTCGATACATTTCGATATGTTTGCTAATTAAATTGGCACCTGTGTAGCAAAGCCGGCTATTTCAGTTACCCTGATCAATGAAAGCACTGCTCGCACTGCATTCCTCTCCAGCCTTCAAGCCTCTCTCTACACCCTCATTTCTCTTTTTGCTGCAAGTTCAAAGTGGGGAATGGAGACCTGCCCTCCACTATTAAGTGCCAAAAGTCTGTGTTGGAGTGCTAAGCAAGACATTTGCTTTTCTTGTTAAAATCATTGCAAACCAGAAGTAATTGGGAATGATACTTGTATTAAGCTTACTATATCCTGTCTGGTAAAGTTCAGTATTTGTTTTTGATAAGACAGTGATGCTATTCCAATCCTAAAAATCCATGATTGCAGTATTGCTACTGTAAAACCATGCATTTTCTCGATTGTTTTCAGTAAAGTGTAAGTGTAAAGTGTAACGTGTATCTAAATCTCATAGTGCCAACTACATTTTATTATTTGGGTAAGAAGCATCATACTGATGAGTGGACACTTTTGAAAATGTAGTTTGCCTCCAAGCGCCCTTTGGTCTATGATTATGATTGTATTATATATTAGAAAATGTGGGAGAGAGCTGGCTAAACCTATTTCAGATTCTTTCTATCATATCCATTTATTTGTATCCATTCATGCAGCTGACCTTTTACATATTACAGACACTCATCCAGGGCTCGCAAAGTCTTTCCGCCCACTCGATTAATCAAGTAGATTTTAGGAAGGTTGAGTTCCATTTGCATGGGATCTTTAACATTTACTTTATTTTCATTATGTAATGGATGGCCTCTGGGTGGCAGCAGTGAGTCAAACATAAAGTGAACTTGTAGTGACATACACCATTTTACCGAAAGCGCATTTAAATGTGTTGTCATCCGTTACCATGAGCCGAGTGCATTTCTCTTAGGTCGAGTAGGTAAACTAAGTTAACCGACCTGCAGGTCTAGTGGAATGTTAAAGAATTTGAAAGGCCTGACACATCTCACTAATGTCTTACTTCAGCAGTACAAAAAACTGCAGTACTACTATTTTGTCTTGGGTACAAATATTGTCTGGTGATATTAAACTTGTGAGTACAACATTGCTAATTAAATGGGGTTGTTTGCTAATCAAGAACATTTTAATTAGCAAACTATGCTAATCAATTTTTGATAACGAACGTATGTCTTGCTCAATATCAGAATTGTGGCTTATGCACTGCCTTGAAGCTGCACCTGGATTGACGAGGTGGTGATGGTGAGGGCGTTTGGGAGTAGTTGTTAGGGAACCGATTATCCTTTTTGTTCATGATCAAATGGGTGGCCATAACGCAGCATAAGGGAGGTGGGAAGGGTGGCAAAATTCCAAGTATCAGTTGTTTTTTGTTTGGTAGAGGGACGCAAGCATAGGGGAGCTAGGATGGCTGGCAGGACACTAGGTGCAATTTTTCTTATTCGAGGAAGGATAACAACAATTGTTTGGCAGAGTGTGGCACTAACTGCATACATCAAGAGACATGGCTATTCCCTAAGATCTTTTGTTTTCCCCAGAGAGAGAACATAGAATAAATATTTGCCTAGATTAATGTGCACACAATGTCAGTGCCTCCAAAGCTTGTTAGGGCAATAGTAAGAGGCTAAGGAAATGAGGATGTTTCAGCGATTCATGTAATTGCTAGTTAGCACATCTAATGCTGATAACTACATACACTAGTCCATGGACATACATAAATACTAATGACTTTTTAATAAATAGTGGACCTCATGTTTGCCCCATATTGATAATCAAAATAAAGGGAGACCTAATAGTTTCTTTCTCACAGCCTCCTCTGGCTTATTCCCCATTACCCACTCCCCCGATACCTCTATTAGGTATCTGAAAAAACTAGCACCATGTGACTTTACTGTCTTCATCATGCATGCAAGTACTTGACACCTATTAGGATGATCAGGAGTTACTACTAAAACACAAATAGCATCGGAGGCTGATGGTGCGCCCCACTTCCACACATAGTAGAATACATGTGGGGCAACCTATTTCCATGACATAGGTCTGTTTCCAAGTCACACATCTGATGCTTATGTGGCAGAGAGATGATTGCATTCTCTCACTCTACCTGGGGGTTCGTGCATTAATCAGGTACTCAGACATGTCACTGGCAATACTCTAAGTATTCTATGCTAGTACCCTTATAGTTTAAACCAGCAGTATTCAAACTGCGTAGCTTTATGTCCAGGGGGCCCCGCAACCTCAGTCTGGGGAAAAAGACTAGGATCTAGAGTCTAGCCAGGGTTGTCCAACTCCAGCCCTCAAGGGCTGGAATCCTGGAGGGTTTTCAGGCAATCCCTCATTAATATTAATGACAAGACATTTGCATACATTAAAATATATTGTATGCACATTTTTCTCATGAATATTAATGAGGGGTATCCTGAAAATACAACATGTTTTTGGCCCTCGAGGCCTGGAGTTGGACAACCCTCGTCTAGACTAACAAAAATAATCTGGTCTTCAGCTTGCAATGCATCTTGTGTGTAATGGTACCGTTTACCCGCATACGACTATCATTACACACCATTTCTTTCTAGATTAAAAACATTTAGTGTAATGATAGCCAGATGCAGGTACATTGTACCATTAAACACGATATTGTTTGCAAGCTGAAGACCAGATTTAGCAAACACACCATTTATAGACAGCTGACAAATGTCAGCAAGTATGTATAAGCCCAGACATCCCATAATACCCCAGTGCTTCCCAAAGTAGCTTGAGAAGATTTCAAACCAAGTAAAACAGAATAGCTTTGCTCGGACCGTTAACTTGGGCTGCCGGGCCGTTACCCGCCGTTCCAGCCCTTGAAGTGGGGGCTGAAAGCCACAATATGTTCTCTAGCAGCATCTGCCCTCCGCTGCTCATGCACTTCTGTGCATACTTTACTTTTTTAGCATGTTCCATTTCTTCTTTATTTTCCATGTCCACGCTTGCTGTACACTGCCCTAAACCCACTTCACGTGATAGCGGATTAGCCTTCCATTTCCCAGTGCATTCATTTACAAAGTCCTATTCAGCTCAGTACAGAGTGTGCACTCAGTTCAGATGATGTTAATTGAGAATTCAAAAGAGATGTTAAACTCGTGTCGCGTTTTTCGAAAGCAGTCACCCTTGCTCACCGAGCTGCGAGCAAAAAGGAGCGAATGCATTTCATAAATGCGTTAACAAGCTTCTTTTTTTCAAAGCTAAGTGAAAATGTGTTTGGGGTAAAAGCACCGTAGAGCATGTGCAAAATAATGAGACTGCAAAAATGTTATCTTATCTTTCACGTCAAATAAAGGAATTCTGCAGCTTTGCATTTCAAGAGATGTGGGCGGTTTATAAAACTGTGGGTAATAATTTCTTGTGAAATATGTGGAGTAACGATAAACAATGATACCATATTTTTTATATATCGCGTGTTACTCCTTTTAATCTAAGTCACACATTAATACACAACCCCCAACTGTGTGTCATAAAGATAGTGCAAGTCATCGAGGAGCTTTATTTCATCAAATAGAGGGACAAAAGATGAATTTGATGACACACATTTTTTTTTACATTTCCAAGAGAGACTAAGTATACACTTATTTATTGAGATGTTTAACTGTTTCCTCCTGATGAAGGCGTAGCGATAATTGGCAGAGCATGATACAGTATGATATGTAGAAACATGCATGTCAACCATGTAGTGGTGTTTGTTTTGTCACAACCTTAATGAACTGTTTTATTTCTGTGTGTATATTTGATTGGTTGAACTTCCCTACATTTGATTTGATCGCCATTCCTGGTTAGTATTCAACAAAATGTTTATTGATTTACAATATGTTGCACGAGTATACAACAAATATTATTAGCACCCAGCATCTGACATCAAACAGTGTTCCAGCCAATCAGGGGCCTTGAAAGAAAAAATTCGGTTTCCACCCCCCTTGTTTGCAAGATGCAGGAGATCCCACCATTTTCCCTCTCCCACTCCTTCCACTTTGTTCTTTCTCGCCTCCCTAATTGTTCTTTGCTTCCTGATCCCCAACCACCACCCAACAACACATCCCACCATGCAAATTAAAACACCCCTATTTCCACTTCTCGTGCTGCCGCTTCGCCACTTTTCAGCAGTTTCTCCCATAACCACCATGGAAAGAGAGAAGAAAATAAAAGTAGCTCCCTTGTCTTTTTTTTCAAAATGGCCGTTTTCTTTGGTAGTGTTTTAAACTTGTTAAATAGCCCCTGTACCATTTAAAAACTTTAGAACATCTATTGACACCCCTGTCCAACATGCCAGGGTCTTACTAGCTACACAACCTCACGTGGTGGGGTTTACCACTTGGCAATGGCACCTTGAGTTGGCATTAAGACTGAACCTTCGCCTGGGCCTGTATTTTGGGCCCCAGGCCATTATCAATCAGTAATTAGCCACAGACACAGTGTATTGATACATTATATACTCTTACTGTACACAAAATCTGCCTATTGCCATAAAATAATCTGGATTTAGCCCACTATGCTTTCAATAAACTAATCCCAAAGTTAATACAAAATAAATAATGGTCCTGGCTGGAAACCGTTTTGGTAACTCAAGTTAGTGCATGAAAACAGAGGAGCTCATTAAGAGTATTTTAGTATGATATAAAAGGGGGTACACGTTTGGCAGTAGGGCAGTGGGGATGACACCAGCACTTGGTGAAGTTATTTCCCCCATGTTAGCACAAAAAGATTGGACAAGATGACAATGGCAGACTTTCCATCTACAGTGCTTTGGAACTCTCTTCCAACTAGTTTCTGCCTCACTGTTCAGCATATGGAATTCAGACAGAAACTTAAGACATTCGTATTTCCTCGCTGGGATTGTCAAGGCTTTCTCATAAAATGGCTCACTTCTTGTTCAGTGCCATCACTGAGTTTGTAAACGCTGCTTTTGAATTCGGCCACACTAGATTTGCAAGCTGCTGATTTTGAATTTAGACACAATAGAATTGTACGGAGTTATTTAATCCTGCCTTTGAATTTAACCACACAAAAATGTTACTTATTTAGTGTATGCTACTTTTGAATCTACACAAACTAGAACTGTAATTAACGCTGCTTCTGAATTTAGCCACACTATAATTTTAACCCTCTGCTTTTCAATTTAGCCACAATAGAACTCTACTGGTTTAGTTAGAAGTACTTTTTAATTTGGCAGCACCAGTATTATAACCTGCTGCTTTTGAATGTAGCCACTCTAGAACTGTACTGAGTTGGCGTCCGCTGCTTTAAATCAAACCACACTAGAACTGTACCCCACTGCTTTTAAATGCAGCCACATCACAATTGTACTGATTTAGTCATCACAGCTTTTAAAGTTAGCCACACTAGAACTGTACTGATTTGGAATCCACTGTTTTGCAGCTAACCACATTAGTACTGTACTAACATTGTTACTGACACTATCAATTTAGCGACAATAGAATTGTACCAAGTTGATCCCCACTGCTTTAGAATTTATCCACACTAGAACAGTATTTTTTAATATTTGGTATTTATATTTTCTGAAGCGCCTTAAACCAAGACGCTATACAGAGAATAAAAACAGTACAAAAAATGAAGAATAACAACAATATATTAGTACCCGGTGAGGGTCAAGCAGAATGCAACACACATTCTGATTGGCTCTCGCCGGATCGTTACCCTGCTGAGAATCCCTCGATTCTTTTCCGGGATTCGAGCAGTCTTGTCCACGGCAGGGGGCGTGGCAGCCCCTCAGCCAATTTGGAGGCTCGAATCGGGGCAATTCCCGCTTTGAGCCTCCCCATGGCTGAGAAGCTGCCTTCGCCCCCCGCCGGGGACTAAGTAAAGTTTTTTTTTTGTTCCCCTTTCCTACCTCCTCCCTGCCCACCCCACCCCACTTAACTACTTCCTCCTTTGTCCACGGTGGGCGGTGTGGCAGCCTCCAGCCGTGAGGAGGCTAAAAGCGGGGTCATCCCCGCTTCGCGCCTGCACACGGCAGGAGGCTACCTTCGTCCCCCGCCGGGGATTTCCTCCCCCATGCCCCAACCCCACTTACCTTCCTCTCTGTCGTCTTTCGGGAGCGGACGCGCTGGGAACATTTCTGTTCCCAGTGTGTCCGGCAGCCATTTTCTTGGTAGTGTTTTTTTTTTCTATCCTGAAACGCTGCAGCGTTTTGGGACAGAGAAAAAGTGCTTTTAGTGCCCCGGTTATGCAGATCTTGCGGGCCGGGCTACTAATAGCAATATGCCCCTCGCGGCGGTGCATTACCGAGTAATGCCCAGGGACCTTCTTTATACGTTATTCGTTACCATGGGCCCCGGGGCAGTAACTGACTCGGTAATGCCCCCACCGCTAGGAGCATATTGCTTAAATAGAAAGCAATCTGTCATGTTAACCAAGGTGTAGGAGGTGGAACTTCAACAACTTACAAAATAGAGAATAAGAGGACATAGAGTGGAGAGAATAGGGAAGAGCATTCCAATCTAGAGGTGCCCGGCAAGCAAAAAAATGAAAGCGGGACTGGGTACTGGGAGGACACAGGAACTACTAGAAGAAATTAAGATGTAGAACGAAGAGAGCAAGAAGGAGTGTAAAATGAAAGCAAGACCATAGAGAGACTTGAAAACAAGGCAAATAAAATAAAATTTAAGTTGAGAATAGAAAGGCAGCCAACCAAAAGTGGAAAGGGACAAAGAAATAGTGTCATGAAAGGAGAGAAGACATAGAAGATAGATAGAGGCAATGAGACAGATTTCAGAGGAGCAAGGCGAGTAGCTGGAAGACCAAAGAGAGCGGTGGAACAATAAAGCAGTCGGGAAAAAAATCAAAGAGGATATCAGCAATTTTGTGGCCAATAGAGGTTCAATTAACATCGCTTTTTAATTTTGCCACAATAGAATATCTTCTAACTTGGTTTTCCGCTCCTTTGAATTTAGCCACAGTAACATTGAACTGAGTTAGTTTACACTGCGTTTGAATTTAGCCATACCCGAACTAAACTGATTTATCATCTGGTGCTTTTGACTTTAGACACATTAGAATTGTACTGAGTTGGCCTTGCTGCTTTTGAATGTAGCCACACCAGAACTGTACTGATTTAGTGCCTGTTGTTTAGTTTAAAACCAAGCTGCACCTCACTGTTAAGGCCCAACCAGGCCGAAACATTTCTTGGGTTGAGTGTGTTTCCGTGCTACTGACTACTCGACAGTCAGAGATCACCTGAAGCCAACTAACCACTCCCCTTCATTTTTCCACACCCTCACACCTCTCACACCTCTCACGTACTGGACACGCACAAAGGGATAATGAAACAACCCACCAAAAAACTTGCAAACTACACACCGCTCTCTAATCATACTACAAACCCAATACTCTAAAAGCAGCAAACAACTCAGACACTGGATGCCACCTTTACACCCACAGCACATAACAAAGCACTCCCAGAAAGCTCACACGCACAGATTCCAGTTCCTCCTGGGTCTGCACACAACAAAAGATGAGCACACATTCTATCCTAGCCATCTCCCCCTCACTAACCAACCCTACCCACTTTTCTTAAAGAGCCATGTGAGCACCTGCAGACGATGCAAATGGCAGCGGAGTGCCGTGTCCAGCCTTATCATCGTCAGAGGGCAGAGGGGAAGCCTCTGTTACCACCACCATCACCACCAACCGACCGGAGGAAGCTGCTGGAGCAGCATTTGCAGTATTAATGAAGGTAGGCCCTGGTGGCACTTTTAACGCAGCTGGGGCCCGTAAATAAATAATTAAATAATTAAATAAATAAAACAAAAGAAAAAAGAATTCATGAAAATATTGCTGGAGAACACACAATCATGTGCATAATTGCAGGAAGAAAGTGCTTTTGATTATCCTGCAAAACACTCATGTTTGGGTGCAACTAAAAGGAGAGAGGTCCTTTTCGGAGGCCATTTGTAAATCTCCAGCACAGAAATCCTCACTGTCCAAAATAGCTGCCCCATTTTGGGGCCGAGTAGCCATCAATTGCAAACAGCTGGGCAAGGGCGCGGTGTTTGGCGCCGCAGCGGATCCTCGGCAGCTTCCTGGTTGGTGGCCACGCCCCCCCTGGGCTCACACTCCACTTCACGGCCCCGCAGCGGTGAAGCCCGCGGCGGGGCAAGGGCGCGGTGTTTGGCGCCGCAGCGGATCCTCGGCAGCTTCCTGGTTGGTGGCCACGCCCCCCCTGGGCTCACACTCCACTTCACGGCCCCGCAGCGGTGAAGCCCGCGGCGGGGCAAGGGCGCGGTGTTTGGCGCCGCAGCGGATCCTCGGCAGCTTCCTGGTTGGTGGCCACGCCCCCCCTGGGCTCACACTCCACTTCACGGCCCCGCAGCGGTGAAGCCCGCGGCGGGGCAAGGGCGCGGTGTTTGGCGCCGCAGGTGTTCGGCGTCCGTGGTGGGAGGCACTTTCCGGTTGCGGCTGGAGGGAAAGTAAGTGTAGGGGAGTGCTTACTTCTGTGACTTCTGTGACTGTGCCTGAAGGAGCAAAAGGAGGAGTAAATGTCCGGAATGTTATTGTGATTGAGGTCTTGGCTCGGGGGAACTGCCATGCGCCTATTAAAGTCATTAAGGTCCTACAAGGGCCATGTTCAACCTAAGAAACCCTCTTCCATCCTGCCTTCCACCCCGCTCCTGTGCTGCTCTGAGCCTGCCCCCATTAGTATTGAGCAGTCAGTGCGTAAAATTGCGGTCATTAAGCGTCAGAGCCACCAAGGAGGAACAACTGGAGCCAAGGCCTTTATTGCGGACTTCTCGTTTACAGACACTGCCTCTGAGAGCTGCAAAGGAACCCTCCCAACTCAGAAGCTCGAAGACACTGTCTGTCTAGAATCTCTGCCCGCCGATTCTGGGAACTCTGAAGCCATGCCTCTGGCCAATGCCTCTGGCACAGGCATGGGGGGGGTTGGTGATGTGTCAGTTCTTCCTTTTGCATCCCTGGCACCTGTTGTTTCTGTCACCCCCCAACCCAGTTCGCCGATTGTAAGCCTACATCAGCCACCTGTTCTCCCACCTACCTTGGGCCCTATTTTCGTCTGCTCACCCCCAGCCACAGCTGCTACCACTTTGGATCTATTGGACACAGAAACCACTGGAGCAACTGAAGATAACCGCCCGCATATCTCCACCCGTAGCTCATGGAGCGAGACCTTACTAGCATCGATCTCAGGGTCCTGCTCCTTTTCTCATCTAACCCCCTTCAGGGCTCTCAAACCCGTCACCCACGGTAGCTATTCTTCCACCGTTCCACCACAGAAGGAGGTGTATACTGTCGGCAGTTGCTCCTGTGCACAAGTGCTTTCTGAAATTGCAATCATCAAGAAACTGCTGTTGGTACTGATTGATGCCCTGGGAATAAGAGGGGAGGGGAAGGGTGGAGGGGACACGCCGGGGGAGTCTTCCAGTATGCTCCCAGTTGGCAAGGGACTTAACCTCCCTCAGCTACCTCCAATTATTCCACCCTGCGAAAGGACTGCCAATGCATCAATGAGCCCTACCCGGGTTGTCCAGCCGATGCACCCTAACGCAGAGAGGGGCCACCCCACTGGGAGCATCGAACCAATTGTGATGGGGGAGAGTCCCCCAAGCGTCCTGACAATCAATCCTCCTAGGGTTGGAGGGAGCGGAGCACATGGCTTCTGTCCAAGGGGGCGCAGCCCCAAGAGTCCTGTACTTGGGGGGAAAAGAATTGCTACGGTTTTCCTGCATGGGGTACCTAAGTTGCCTTTGGGCAGGCGAGAACCAAGGGATGCCCTCTCAAACAAATGTCTCCACTGGCTACGTTCTGTTGGGAACTGTCCCTTTGTGACCAGGGAAGCGTTGGTGGGGTGCGTCAGACTGGAAGGCGTAGGTATAAACCCCTCTGACTCTGTTAAAATTGTCTTCAGGAATGGTCAAATGGTCAGGGAAGTTTTGAGAAGATCTGGGGGTTATGTGCGGGCCCCTTATAGTGGGATTACAATTAGCTCGTGCCCCTATTCGGGAGCCGTCGCCCTACCTGGACCCGTCACACATTGTTCTGTCCTGTCGGGAGCGAACTGTACTCCTCTGGGTAAAAGGCATGTGGGGGGCCGCGTCTGAGTGACAAGGGCGGACAATTAGCCTTGTGACCACTTGGTCAAGTTAAGGGACCATGTGTAACGTAATGGGGTCCTTGGGGTTGACCCCTTTTTCCACTCTAAATATTTTCTGATCTATAGTGTTGGGGTATGGTGCAAAGATTGCATTTCCTTTTACGTGTTCTGATCTTGTTTATCTTGGGTATGATGGAATCTTCAAACTGTAACTTGGATTTGTGTTACAATGTGTATTTTGTCGTTTAATGGCTGTTTTTATACATCCGAATAAACTTGTTTGACTGACAAAAAATAAAACAAAAGAAAAAAGAATTCATGAAAATATTGCTGGAGAACACACAATCATGTGCATAATTGCAGGAAGAAAGTGCTTTTGATTATCCTGCAAAACACTCATGTTTGGGTGCAACTAAAAGGAGAGAGGTCCTTTTCGGAGGCCATTTGTAAATCTCCAGCACAGAAATCCTCACTGTCCAAAATAGCTGCCCCATTTTGGGGCCGAGTAGCCATCAATTGCAAACAGCTGTCCTCCACTGCGATTGGCTGCCTAATCTTCATCAAACAATCTGAGGTGCGGGCAGGCGGAAGCCGGCCCTCTAGCAAATACGCACATCTAAGGCCCTGTCTGGGCCGAGGAGGGCCCGTAGTTTCTCCACCTCCTCCCTCAAACTATGAATCAGCCTCCAGACTTACGTACTGCTCCCCCATGAACTTGGGTCCCTGGACCTCCACGCTTCAAGCAGATCTATCAGTCAGTGATGGCTGAACTGTCCCATTGCCTCCTCTACTAACTTTTTGAACCAATTACTGTGCCTATGAACTCTGTCTTCCTTGCCTCACCTAACCTACTTCTTCTCTCACTACATTTGTGCACCTGTTTTTGAATTTCAAATGTAGGTGTGCGCTTTTACATCCCTGCACTCTCTTTGCATTGCATGCGCGCCCTTGCTTTCGAATTTTGAATTCAGGTCTGTGTGCTTTTACATCTATGCACCCTTTTTGCATTGCATTTATGCCCCTGATTTCTAATTTCGGTGTGTGTGTGCTTTTAAATTTCTGCATCCTCTTTGCATTGCATTTGTGCCACTGCTTTTGAAATTCGAATTTAGGTGTGCGTGTGCTTATACATATCTGCACCCTCTATGCATTTCATCTGTGCCGTCTGTTTCTTGAAATTCGAATTTCCTTTTTGGATTGCATTTGGATTGCATCTGTGCCTTTTGCGACTACCAGGCACCTGGCGAGTTTAGCTAGGACTGTGCTGTGCAACCACTCTTCTTTCATTCCCCAACTAAACTCTGCCACCCCTATGGCTCCCACCATCTCACCCATCTTCTCTAACTGCTGCACTATCACCTATCCTCCTTCTTTCACGAAGTATGGAAGGAAAAAGCACAATAAACACATACTGTCCTCAAAACCTGGATTATCCATCACAGACATCTACGTAAGTGCAACTTCCCGACAGGTCTTTACTGATATCCTCTTCTCTGTCCCTTCTCCAGATCTATGGACACCTCATCTCATCTCCAATCCCCTCTCTTTCACAACATCTTGGTTTAGGGTCATCAGCCCAACCTCCTCCTCTTTGACCGGCACCTGACGTCCCTCATTAACTTCTTTCCTTCACCTGCCTCTGCCCCAGCACTCTCTCTGTCCCTCCCCCTCTGACTAGTGTACCACATCCCTGTACTCCACCTCAGAAAACCTTCAAAGGCAGAGTCCTCCTTCACCTGGCTATTCTTAACACCAGCTTAGCCAACAAATACTCTGCCAACTTCTGCCTGCTACTTGAAGACACTGACTCCGACATTCTCTCTCTTACCGAGACATGGTTCCATGTCAGGTCAAACACTGCTTTTGACTCTCTTCTCCCTGATGGCTTCAAGATCATCTTCAAACCACAACCTCACTGTGCTGGCAGTGGGGTTGCCTTAATCTTCCCTGGGTGCGTTCCTTCTTGCGTCATACCCACCCTGCTATACTCTTTGTTTGAAAGCCTGGTCTGCAAGCCGATCATCTCTCCCTCCTCCTCTATGACTGTTGCTACCATCTACAGGCCTCCTGGCACTACCACTCTTTTCCTCTCTGAATGGGCTGATTTATGTTCTTTCCTACTCTCAACCACACCTAATCTACTCCTCATGGGTGATTTCAACATCCAATTGGACTCCCCTGTCACAGAATCCACTCTCTTCCTTGACCTCTGCACATCACTATCCCTCTACATTCACCATTCTGGCCCAACCCACTCGGCTGGACACACTCTGGATGCCCTCATCCATTATGAGCCCCCCCTCTGGTCACTCCACTCTATTGGTCAAACCATTCTCTCCTCCCCTCTCACCTGGGTCTCCTAGGCCCTCTGACCGCACCTCCAAAAGCCCTGCCAACCCCGTTCACGAACATCCGCCCGATGAAACAAGTGTGTGCTGCTGCCTTCGCATCCACCTTCACCCCTCCTCTCCCCCGCCCCCAGACACTACCACCGACTGTGCTCCCAGCTACCTCCATTTGGCCATTACCAACACCCTTGACCTTCTTGCCCCAGTCTTGAGGATCCACTTGAAACCTGCCTCCAAATGTAACACCTGGTACGACTCTGAACTTGCAGCCCAGAAACGCAAGTGCAGAGCTGTAGAATGGAAGTGGCAAACCTCAGGATCACCCTCTGACAAACTGGCTTGCCACCTGCTCCAAAGGCAATACAGACTCTCCATTTATGCCAAGAAAAGGGCCCACATCAAGACACAGGTATCGGAAGCATCCAACAACACGGCTGCAGGGAAATCTGCAGGGAACTAGCCAACCCTTTCTGCAGTCCCCTCCTCCCCTCTTCTGTCCCTGGCCCTCTAAAACACACAGGCCACACTTTACCACTAAATATCTGGACATCCTGAGCACCCTTGCTACCCTCCCGCCCAACCCTTCCCTAACGCCCTTGCCTCATGCAGCTTCTCATCCTCCTTCATCCTCTCTCTCCTCCTTCTCCCCTGTCACACCTGAATAAGTCACCAGAGTTGTCCGCTCCATGAAGGCCTCTTCAAAACTAGTTTCCCCTTGCTCCTCCAGAATCATCAAGGACAACATTGTCTCTCCTGCCCCTGCTCCCACTCATCTCTGGAACTACTCTTTTGCAACTGGATATTTCCCATCCTCCTTCAAGAACTCCCTTGTGTGCCCCTTCCCGAAAAAACCTTCAGCAGACCCTAGCTGTGTAGCCAAATGCTGCCCTTTCTATCACCCCCTTCATTGGGAAACTGCTGGAGAAGTTAGCCTTTCCACAACTTACCTCACACACTGAAACGAGCATGCAAAGGCACAAAACATCTGTTCTGAACACCTGTGAGGAACTGCTTGCATCTCTGCACTGTAACTCTCCAGCTGTCCTCATCCTACTCAATCTCTCCTCTGCCTACGATACGGTTAACCATTCCGTCCTCATAAAAAGGCTCCATGATACCCTTGGTATCTCGGAGCAGGGCACTGGACAGGCTTACCTCTGTTCTAACTGACCTTTCACCCCAAGTAATTTTGGGCACCTTCTCACCTACTTCCTTCTCTGCCTGTGGTGTCTGCCAGGGCTCACACCTCACCTCTCCACTGGCTCTTCAACACTTACCTTGCTCAGCTAGCACTAGGGAGTTCCTCCTTCTCTGCCAACATCCAATGCCATGCAGTTGACTAACAACTCTTTTTCAAACTCCCTACTGACCCTCTTGCATCTTCCATCAACCCTGGCTGCCTATCTGCCATCCAGTCCTGGTGTATTTCCAACGATCTCTGCCTCAATACCAGCAAGACTGAGATATTTCCCATTGGGACCCCTGCTCCCTCTTTTTCCCCTCACTCTGGCCATCCTCAAATAGTGAGCCTGTAAGGTTCTAAGGAGTTGCAGTTTCTCTTCCACTACGTGCAGATACCCACCTTTATCCAGAGCCTTGTTTAGGGTACAGCATTATTCTCTGCTGCAAAACCTGCCACAGCTCCGGGTGGGCATTCTGACTGCCTTTGAGGTGGAGGTTAGGCTCTGGCATGCATAATATCGTAGGCATCATGACACAGCGCCTCATATGAGATAAGTGTTGATGATTGTAACGCTCACCTGATTCCCGTAGAGGCACCGGTCTTGACTGGGCGTATACCGTATCTGCAAAGGTGATGTGTAACACACGGCTGGCTCTTTGGGCTGGACCTCTGTGCACTGTATGTCTGACTTGAAGGGTAAGATGTTTGCAGATAGAAAATATGGGATTAAGGAACTGGGTTATTGAATGTCTCTTTCTTCTTCCCTTTCTCTTCTCCTGTAGATCCCCAAAGGTTAACGCTCTCACCTTAGGTAAGTGAACGCCGTGCTCTCCATCTGCCTCGGGGAAGGGTGCTGTAACCAGTTTCTTCACTGGATAAGGGGAGCAGGCCTCTTGACTTCAGAGGACTGCTGTCCGTCGTTTACTGCACGAACGGTAAGTTTCGAGTAATTCTAATGTCTTTAAAGTCTTTAGTAATGATGTTTCTTGTTTTGCAGGGTTCCGGCGATGGCGGATGACGGGCTGAAGTGAGTTGAAGATGGAGCCCGTGTGATGAATAGAAGCGCCTGGAAGCACGTAAGTAAGCGCTTGTTGCCTGCTTCACGATGCGCTCTAACTGTCTTTTTATTTTGCAGGTACAAGTTCGGAGCGGCTGTAGGGTGCCGGAATACCCACTGGGTTAGATGTGGAAAGGAGTAATGGCACGTGAGTATTAAAGTTCCCCAATGTCTTTAAACGCACCTTGTTTTGTCTTTCAGATGCGGGATGCAGCGCCGAAGGCCTCCGGAGCGTGCGAAGAGTTGGTAAGCTTTTGTCTTTCAGATGCCGGAATGCAGTGTGAAGACCTCCGGAGCCCACGAAGAGTAGGTAAACCTTTGTCTTTCAGATGCCGGAATGCAGCGCGAGGCGTTGGTGACAGCCGATGGACCGGGTAAGTGAAGAGCTGTCACTGAAGACCGTAATGCTAACCTGTTCTTTCTTGTCTTTATAGGTGTTGCTGAAGACTGGATTCAGGATGGTAAGCCTTTTTCCCTAGGCCCAGGATCAGATGCAGAAGACACGATGAGCGTTCTGCTGCAGAGGATGCAGAATAACGCAAAGCAAGATTCATCCATCGGGTGTGGTTTAAATAGCCTCCTGTAGTGCTTAGGTGTCTCCTTCCGCAGCCACGCCTAGGTAAGAAAAGAGTTCCTGCTTTCCAGAAGAGTTCCAGTGTTCTGAATCTAGGGAGTGGCTCCTGCCCCACCCAACAGGAAAAGTAGTTCCAAACAGAAGAGGATCAGAGGCTCAACTGGCAGGCAAGTAAGCAGCATGGTCTGCTGCAGGTAAGTCCACCCAAGCATTATGAGCCCGGCGCTTCCAGCGCTGGGACTGGGCATATTTATGAGCCTGGTGCCACTGGCGCCAGGACTGGGTCCAAAAGGTCCCAATTGGGACTGGTTGGAACTCGGAACCTGGGTTATGGATCTGCTTCCAAGGGAGTTGGGAAAACCCTGACCTTTTGGAAGCAGAGATCATGACAATGATATTGAGAAGTGGTGTTAGTCCCTCACCTATGATGACCTTCACAATGGAGATGGGGAGGATTTCATCTTTGTTGGTGGTGGGTTTGATGGGTGCAAGAGCATTGTTTGATTCTTCTGTAGTAGTTGTTCTGAATTCAGTCCCTCTCAATGTGCATCAGAATGGTATGGGTGGGACATCTGTGGTGTGTTTGGAGGTGTCAATGTGTTGTGGTATCTTATCTATCTTGTCTGTGAAACAAATTGATTATGGTGCTGAATTTGTCAGTGGACTGCAGCATTGTGTACACTTGTGTATAGGCACGTTATAAATGCCATATCATATCATATCATATCATTGAAAGGTCTGGCAGTGTAAATTGTATTGTCCAAATTCTCTTTTATTGCACATATCTGTTGCGGGTACATGGTAAGGGTGTTTCATCTAGGAACAATAAAAAAAAATAGTTGTTGGGGAAATCCTGGGTGAAATACAATACACTTGGAGGAGCTAGTGAGCAAATGGCCAGCGGGTGAAAGGGAATACATGATATGATATGATATATGATATGATATTTTATTTGTATCATGCTCGTACACAAGTGTTTCAGAGCGCGACAAGGCAATGGAGGGGCGCAGGGGGGAACAAAACAGCGATCTTACTAGGCCCAGTGACATTGAGCAAGTGCATGGGAAAGGGAAAGGGGAAACTTGCATGGAAGGGGGAGAGTGGAAAGTGCAGAGCAGAGGATAAACAGATAAATAATAAATACAAATAAAATATATAATGGAGCAATAAACAGGGGTAGTGCAGCCAGCAAGTGGCAAGTGCTGTGTTTGGGGCAGCCGAACTGGGTAAATCTGATAAGTGCATAAAAAGAAGAAAATGGGGGGTGGGGGACTGTATGGATACAGATACAGTCCTAGTGCAAGGGGTGGCCGGGAGGCAGTGCATAAGGGAGGCAGGGTGAGCAGGTAACTGGGCCAAGAGGATGGAGGGTGGCCAGATAAACAGTGCCAAGAGAGAGAAGATCAGCAAGTGAGAGGGGGAGCAAAGGCAGATGCAAAGAGGAAGATCTTGAGGTGCTTCCGGAACCAGAGAAGGTTCTCCTCAAGTTTTAGAGTGGCAGGGAGGCTGTTCCAGAGGTAGACCCCGTCCGAAGACAGAGATCTACCCTGGCTCGTTTCTTTGAGAAATTACTGATCTTGAGGGAGTTAGAGGTAGAGGAGTGAAGAGCTCGAGAGGGGAGGTATTTGCAAAGGGATAGCTGAAGGTGTTTTAGACCCAGGCCCCTCTGCCTTGTGGGCAATGCAGAAGGTTTTAAATTCCTGCATCCACTGGGAGCCAATGGGGAGATTTCAGAGCTGGAGAGATACAATCCCAGGACTTGATGCCAAGGACAAGTTCCGCAGTCCTGTTCTGGATTAGTTGCAGAGGGCGGAGAGTAGAAGAAGGTAGATTTAGAAAGAGGCTGTTACAATAGTCCAACCTAGAGAGAAGCAGAGCTGACAGTGAGCCTCTGGGGGAAGGAGAGGAAAGGAAGAGTGCCTTTGAGGAGGTGCAATAGGAAGTTTGACTTTTTAGAGACCTCAGAGATGTGGGTGAAGAAGGAAACTGTGGAGTCAAAAATGACCCAGAGGTTCTTAGCTTCACAGGTGGCGATAGGAGGAGGGCCAAGTGAGGCCAGCCAGAGAGAATGGGGAAGGATGGAGTAGGGTTGCAGATGAGGAGGATCTCTGTCTTGCTGGCATTCAGACAAAGATCATTGGCGGCACACCAATCCTGCATGGCAGTTAGGCACTCAGCGATGAGGGAGGGAGAGGAGGTGGCCGAGGGCAGCCTGAAAATGAGTTGAGTGTCGTCAGCGTAGCACTGGAAATTTGAGTGGCAATGCAGTGGGCCAGACTTGCCAGGGTGAGAGGTTAAACCCCTAGGGAACACCACAGGTAGAGAGAAAGATAGAGGATAGGAAGGACCCCAGTTGTCCTGGAAGGGTCGATCAGAGAGGAAAGAGGTCAGCCAGACCAGAACCTGATCAGTGATACCCAGGTTCTCACGGAGACAGTTGAACAGGATGTTATGGTTGACTGTGTCGAAGACAGAAGAGAGATTGAGTAGGATGAGGACAGAGGGAATGTTAGAATCAAGTTTGGAGAACAGATCTTCACGGATGTTCAGGAGAGCAGTTTCTGTGCTTCTGGCTTCTCTGAAACCAGACTGGTGGTCAGGGGGGCAGCCAACAGAATCAGAATGAAGGTTAAGCTGAAAGATGGCCAGCTTTTCCAGGAGTTTGCCCAAAAAGGGAGTAATGTGGTTTGGGCGATAGTTAACCAGACAGGAAGGATCAGCTGTGGGTTTCTTAAGAAGAGGATGCACAAGGGAGTGTTTCAGAGGAGAAGGAACCTGAAGCAAAGGAATGGTTGCAAAAATCGGCAAGGGCCGGAACAAGGGTGTCAATGTGGTCCTTGATGGTTTTAAAGGAACAGGGATTAACCTGTTTTGACAAGTCTTTCATAGATCGGACTTGTCGAGCGACCTCATCAGGGGAGAAGAGAGGAAAGGAAGAGAAGGAGGGAGGGGGGTGGTTAAAGGGAGGTTAGCAAGCGCAGACTGAGTTGGAATAGCAGAGGGAGGGGATGAGAGGGTGGACAAGATATCCTGTTTTTTTTTAGATAAAGTGAGAGGCAAGGTCATTGCAGAGAGCTTGAGAGGTAACAGGAGGGGTAGAGACTGCAGCAGGGTTGGCATGCTCCTTGCAGATTTTGAAGAGTTCAGCCGAGTTGTTAGATGCCACAGAGACACAGGCTTGAATGTGGACTCTCTTCTTGGTGCAGACAGAGAGTCGGTATTGCCTTTGGAGCAGGCGACAGGCCGGTTTGTCAGAGGATGAACAAGAAGCCCTCCATTTCCTTTCAGTCTCCCTACACTTTTAAGTGTAGCTAGGTTGGAGTCATACCAGTAATTACACTTGGCTTTGGACTTCAAGCGGATCCTCATGACAGGGGCAAGAGCATCAAGAGTATCAGAAATGGAAGAGTAGAGAAGGGACAGAGTTGTGTCCGGTTGTGAGTCAGCCAGAGGAGGAGAGGGGGTAGAGAAGGTAGCAGAGAAAGCCTCAACTGACACACGCTTCATAGGTCGGATGTCCAAGAACATAGGTGGCAGTGTTGGGGTGCGATTGGCTTGGTGGGAAGAGAGTGAGAGAAGAGAGGAGAGAAGGCAGTGGTCACTCCAGGAGAGAGAAGTGGTCAGAGGGATAGAGAGGGGGAGGCCAAAGGAGATCAGGAAATCAAGTGTGTGTGCTGCAGAGTGCGTAGGGCCAGAGGGGAGGATAAAGAGAGAGAGGGAATCGCAAAGGTCACAAAAGAGCAGAGATGAGGGACAGGGGGAATCGAGGTGGATGTTGAGGTCACCAAGGAGGAGGAGTTGAGTGGTAGAGGTGAGGAGGGAGGAGGAGAGGTCAGCCCACTCAGAAAGAAAAGAGGAGATTTGCCCAGGGGGCCGGTAGAGAGTAGCAACAGTATGAGAGTGGCTCGGAGAGATTGAAAGCCTGCAGACTAGGCATCAAAAGAGGAGTAAAACTGAGTGGGAATGATAGTGGCAGGAATCCACTCTTGAAAGATCAGGGCTACACCCCCTCCAGGCCGGGTGGATCTGGGTGCGGAGAGGATCTTGTAACCATCAGGGAGGAGAGTGTCAAAGCTTGTGACAGAGCTGGCCGTGATCCATGTCTCCGTAAGACCGAGGACATCAAGGTCCAATTCTTCAAGGAGGTGGCAGATGTCAGAGGAGTGTTTGACAGCAGATCAAGAGTTGTGAGTGGCAAGATGAAGAAGGTTGCCGGCCTTAAAAACCTTCCAGGGAGGGGTACAAATCAGAGGTACACCCTGCAGAGTTGTGAAGGTAACCTGAAGAGGCGCAGAGGAGGAAGGAAGAGTGGTGAAGGTAGCCAAGGAATGAGAGGAGGGGTCAACCGGAGATGAAAGGAGGTTGATGAGGCAAGGGAACCGCCTATCGAAGAAGAGAAGATTGGCCGGAGGACCTTGGACCATGACTGTGCCGTTTAGGTAGACATTAAGGATGAGTCTGGAGGAAATGAAGCCATGAGGACTTCCCAGCCAGTGCCACCGTTAATGGGAGAGGAGGAGACAGGACAGAGCACAGAGATCATCTGGGGAGTCCATAGATCCGGAGAAGGAACAACAAAGAGGATGTCAGTGAGGTTCTGTCTGGAAGAGGCGCTGGTATAGATATCAACGATAGGGGGACCAGGATTTGAGGCCAGGATATGCTTTTTAAACTTCTTCTTTCCAGACTTAGTGAGAAGGAAAGGATAGTTGATAGAGAAGCAGTTAGAATAGATGGGAGAAACAGAAAGCACCATGAGTGGGAGGGGAGGAGGCAGAGGGAGGAGTAAGCAGGTACAGCGGTATAGAGCAGTCACTGGGCTAGCATGTTACAATCAATGGCCAAAGTTAAATGCAAAACACACCCAGATTTGACTTTCCAATTAAATTGCAAAAACACACCCAAATTTCCAATTTAAATGCAAACACACCCAGATTTGACTTTCCAATTTAACTGCAAAACACACCCAGATTTGACTTTCCAATTTAAATGAGGGCCCATTGCTTAAGGAAATTAAGATGGGAGTGAGATTGTAAATGTGAGTATGGAAAGAGCTTCAGATAGGTACAAAAGAGGGAGGGAACTAACCCATGCAGGATGTGGTGAGAGAGTCATGGTAGTCCAATGGTCCAGGGGTAGCAGCCTAAGGGAGGGTTGGGCTGCAGCAGTAACAGGAGTCTCATTTAGCAACCTGTCAGCCGACATGAAGCTGACAGGGGCCTTAGAGGTGGGCTGTTGTAGATGGAGCCGGCTGCCGCCTCCAGGTTATTCCGATTGGGCAATGAAGGGGGTTGGAGTCAGGCAGGGATGGCCAACAACAGGAAAACAGAGAGGCCATCTTGGAAGCGCCTGAAAGCAGTGAAATCAATGGCAATCAGCATACACAGTGCCTCAACCCAACAGCTGGGTGCAGTAGAATAGAAGAAAAAGCAATTTCCAGCGGTCCAGCATCCACAGAGGATTCCAAAAATTAATTCAGGCATTTTTTTTTTCTTTAAAAAAACACATTTTTAAGTCAAAATGCACACTGCTAAATTCAGGCCTTACCCTGCAGAATACTATCTGCTCTCCAGAGTATGTGGAAAAGTAATCAGAGGCCGGGCCAGGGCACAGGAGACAAGCAGCAGCCCAGGAAGACTCAGAGGGAATGGAACAAGAGGCCTCCTCGTGGGCCCTGTAGCTGGAGCTGGAGTAGAGAACTTGCTACAGAAACGGGTATCACTTCACACAGGTAATAGACGTTAGTGCGAGGGAGCAAGCAATACACAGGGTAATATGCACACTGGCATTTTGTCATGGCGGGAGGACAATAGTTAATGGACAGTACACCTTCTGTGTGGAATACGTGGAGCTTCAGTGCAGATTTTTACACATTTTTACATGGAGAGAAAAGGAGTTCCAGTGGAATGGCACAATGAGAGAAAAGGAACAGGAGCGCGAGAAGACACATGGTACTCTGAGTATGTTGAGATTCACGAGTGTACTAAAGCACAGAATGTGAAGGTGAGAATTGCAACAGAAAGTGTGACCTAGGTAGGTGGTGCAAAGGCATGCTTGGAACTGAATACAAGCAGTAGGAATTTAAAAATGGACCAGTGTATCAAGGAACCCAACCAGCATCGAAGCACTGTTATCAGGTGGTAGAAGAATGGGAAAGATTGTCAGTCAGTCAAAATTGCTTTATTTTGGCACAAGACCATAAAAGCTTGCAAATAAATACAAGTCAATAAAAGCAACAACAGGTCTGTGCAAGTCCCAACTAAAAAACAGAGTTGCAACCCGAGCTTGTGAGATTAAGTGCAGTGCAAATACTGGATACTGGATACTAATATTTAACAATTTCAAACACATCACATGATTACGTAACATAAAGCGATGCTGACTATTTTGTATCTCAGTCAACTGGTAGGACTTCAATTAATTAGGGAGCAATACACATTGTTATTTTTCCCTTTTTGGCACACAACCCTAGCACCAAGTCTTACGGTTGTGTGAACTCTTCCTATTAGTGAAGCTCATAGTGAAGGCTTAGTGTGACAAATAAGTAAAACCTGATAACACTTTTTTCAATGTTTCATGATATATACAGATTAAAGTGCGGTATAAGCCCCACTACCCCATTGCAGCATCAGACCAGTGAACTAGCCCAATAGCAGGGTGTTAATAAGGAGCTCGATAAAAAGGCTATGCACAAAGCAAGGGCTGTGGGTATCCAGGTAGGTTTCAAAGCCAAAGCCTACCTTAAACCAGTAGAAGGTTTTTCACAGGCTACCATCATGGAGTGCTTTGAAAATTCATCACTCGCCTGTTAATGAGCTGCTTTGCTTTGCCAAAATTGACCCAGAATTCAGCCTCACCAACCAAGTTTTGACAGGTTTCAACCACGGAGTGACCTCCCCCTCCAGGGACAGGATATGCTTCAGCACCTCTCTATAGCATGCCAATCCCAGTGAGGACCACAGTCTAGCCCAGTAGAAGGCTTCAGCATAATAAAGTCCACAACGGGTTGATGATCGCACTCCATACGCAGGCATGCGCCAAGGGTTCTCATGAGCAATATCAACAGCGACTTCAAGAATGTATTTTCAACGGAATTCATAGACTGGATTTCGGAGCAAGCCCATATCTTGGCTCTATACAAGGCTGGGGCAAGTGCCTGGGACCGGTTCATTTGGAGAACTGGGGCAATTAAACCATTTTATACCCCCACTATACTTCTCCAATGTCACGGTCACCTTTGCTACTTGGCTAGTCCATAGCCCTGTTTCAGAAAATGTGAACCCGAGGTAGTCATAACTGGTGACTTGGTCAAGTTGAATGCCTTCAACGACCAACTGCTAAGCTAACCCACTTGGACAGTCTGTGTCTTAACACCATGGTTTGTGTCTTCTCTATGTTTAGTTCTAGCCTCAATTCATCACACTTTCTTACGAATGTTGCCTGGAACAATTTAAGCCCTGGGAAGCTGGTGTTACTTACTCTGGGGGGAATCCAAATTGCATACCTCCAGCTCTTCGATAACCTCATTTATATAAGCTAAACTGGAGTGGCACAATTACGCAACCCTGCCTGACTCATTTCTGCACTGCGATAGACTTTGTTAGCTCGCATCCAAGGCCCCATCTAACAGATGCTTTATTTGACTTATACAATGACTGAATAGAGGATAGTAGATCTAGGGGAATATTCTTCTTGGCCAGGACTTGCCACAGCAATTCCCTTGGGACACTGTCGAATGCGGTTTTAAGGTCTACAAAGCCAGCACAAACTCTTGCCTTATTTAAGGCTGTGTATTTTTTAAGGATTAGCTCTAGGTGAAAGCTCTGATCAACTGTGCTAGCATGTAGGTGACTGACAATCGCAGCTGACTCAGCTCAGTCCTGGTGATGTTGCAACAAAACTTTAACAAAAGGTTTTCCTGCCCCATCAAGAAGTGATACTGGGCGATAATTCCCACGATGGTGCCTTTCTCCCTTCTTGAATATAGGGATTATTTCCACTGAACGCCAAGGTTGGTGTACTGTTCCCAAATTAATGGTGGCGTTAAACACGCGGATACGGACTGGTGCCCAAATGTGGGGTTTGTCCCTATAAGGGTCAACCTGAACCTTATTGGAACCTAGGGCTTTACTGCCCCTCATTGCCTTAATGGCTCCTTCAACCTCTTTCATTGTCACCTAAATTGGGTTCAAGGACTCTCTATCATTTAGATTTTCCAATCTATCACCCAAGGGATGGTCAACTGGATCAGGGACTAACTCCTCAAAGAGTGTAGTTCTACAGAGAGTGAAGAGAAGGGGAGGAGTGGAAGAACAAGGAACTTCCTGGCACAGTTTTTAAAGCTACTGAGTACCGAGAGAAGTATGAGGGTTTGGGTAGCATTGTTAGTTAGTGAGTAGGGAACTGATTTCCCAGAAATTAATCAGATTAATACTAGCCACTATTAAGGTAGAAGAAATAAAGGTCACAGTTCATGTTCTTATCACGAAAGAACCCAATGTTAAATGATTTAGGGGAAGGGGAGAGTAAGTCAGGTGGAAAGAGTGTAAGGATGAGGTGGTAGCGATAAATGGTGGGGAGAAATAAGCAGAACGAGGGAGGGTTAGGAAGGGAGTGGGGGTTGCAATAATGGTCTGGAAAACCCCTGTTTAAGCGGAAATGGTAGGCTGGGAAATCCCAGGCTCAATACCGGAAACAGTCATGGTAAATGGCAAAACCTGCTTTATTAACAATCCATATACAGTGGGGACAGCATACATCCAAAATAGTCCTAGAGCTCTCAGCCTTTCTCGACCAAGACTATAGTTTTAGAACGGAAAACCCTTCATGTTTGACATCGCATCACGATCTTGGTTACAAAAACCTATGTGGGTTGATGGATTGATTAAGGGAATAGACTATATACACATGATACATGAGTTAGTCCTTTATTGGCTATTTCATTTCTGATAGCTCCATCTGGGACCACCTCTAAAATGATAAAAGACAAGGTTTGTCATTTTTAAAGTAGTTAATTGGTTAGTGCAACATATACTGGGCAGCATAACATTGAGAGTTTCTATTGGTTGGCACCTTACTTTCCAACCACGAGCAAGTGACGGGTCATCAACACATGAGCCAAAACAGGAGTTTGGGAGAGAAACCCAGGACCTGTTTTCTCCCAATTTAATAAGATACTTTCCCTTATCGCTACGTCAGGAGCCAGAGTGTTGTCTTTGTAGTTTGGCCTCACTAGGTACCTTCGTTCTAAGAATAAGTGGGGAGTCAAAGCAGGTGCCTCTCTATGCCTGGTCCTAATGAATAAAGAGTTTTCTTGAATTGTGGGTCACGTGTGAGCGGACCATGTTCTGAATTAGTTCACCCTGCATTTATTGAGATTTTAGCTAGGATGAACACCACTGGGGTCGTGGTCGATATGTTCTTTATGAAGTTTCAGCATATATTTAGTCTGCACCTGGCGTTCAAAGGATGGTTGTTTTTGTTTAATCTGAGAGAAATATGTCTTGCCCTCGGGAATTATTATCTTGTGTTCCTTCCTGAACCATCAGTGTACTCCATAATGTCTCTGTAACCTTGGTGAGGGGACGCACAGCTACTGCCTGCGTCCTGCATGACTGTATTTCAGTGAATTCAGCAGTTTGAGATTTATGATGCTTCAAAGCCTTCCATTCATTTAATTGTATGTTGCTGCTTCCATTTTGAAAAAGATGGCTGCCTATTACTGTTGAATTTCTATGTCTGTGAGCGATATAGGTATCTCACTAGCGTTGCATATCAGCTAATGAATTGCTTATTTTATTTTCTTCATGTCTTTATGGTTGCAAGATATATTCTTAGTGTTTAAACGCACGTTTGACCTAGTGTCTGCATTTTTTCATGGTGAGGGCACATTTTCTTTGTGTCTATTGCATGCGCATGTTTCAATTAACAGTGAGTTTGCTTACTCTCTCCATCTTTAGTTACATCAGGTCCATTTCTTCCTGTGTCTGTCTGAGATAAGTCAGATATGGTTGCCTCAGTGCATAATGTTTCTCGCCTATATGATACTGGGGCGAGGGAAGGCCCGTGGCTATGCATGATGGATTCATTTGCCTGTCAACATGAGGTTTCTGATTTCTTTTCAATTTTGTAATAGAAGTAGCAATCAAAGTAATTGGTAGCGATGGAAGAAGACACTGCGCGAGAGATCATAGAGTTATTCAATTGGTGATGTAAGATGCTTTGGAAGATTTAAGAGCTGTGTTGAAGAAAGGAGGACATTGTTGTAGTCCATTGTCATGCCACTTATGGTGGTGTTGCTACATTTCCATTTAGAAGGGGTGGGTCTGTGTGCCAGAGTCTTAGCCAGGATTGTGTAACAAGTGGGGCCTGGAGGTAATGTAGTAGGGCCCACCATTAGAGGAGCCCGCAGAGGAAAGGGGACTGATTTGCCCATGGATGAATGCAAAGGAGTGACCAAGCATAGCGACAGAGTGCAAACCAATCAGGGCGGGGGGGGGGATTCTCGCATCAAGGAAATATTATAACTTATGGGTTTGAAATGTGCATTTTACAGTACAATGTTTGTTATAAATTAGGTAAAAACCACAATGTTTAAAATAGGTTTTTGTTGGGGTAAGACCTCAAAAAAGACCATTAGATGCCAAGTTACCGACAATTCACCAGAGCATTTTCCAATGCATTTTCATAATGCCTGTGCCAATTATATACCAGTAGTCTGCAAGTGTAAAACACATTTTCATACTGAGTGTGCCCACACAGGTGCCTTCTGTTTCACCTATGTATGTCTGTTTTCCCACAGAAGAACATTTTTTCTTTGTCCATAATGCCTGTAATAATTCTATACAAAACATGTTTATTCTGCCTATGCCAGTAGACCCATGTAAGAACATACTCCTGTTCGCTTTGACTTAATGCAAGTAAAAAAAGCAATGCCGCAGTAAGGCAACATGCCCTTTCTGGCACCACAATCCACTCCCTATATAAGAACACTCCTAATGTTGTATTGCCCCCTAACGCCAGTAAAGAATGGCTTGCCACAGTAAGAAAACATTGCCTTGTGGGCTGGACAACACGTGCTCCCCCCTTTGACCTTAACGCAAAACAAGAGATGATGGCTGGAAGGTTTGGAATTAATCCTAACCTGTGGCATTGCTCTGGGCAACCTTCCAGAATCGTTCTTCGCCTGTCAAGCCATTATGTTATGTTTTGTTATTTGACGTATATAGCGCCAAAGCCCTAAGCCACTAACGGGGAACAAGAAAAGAGCAGACCTGTAATCAGAAGCTTTACTTGAATAATGTGTTTTTTAGGGATGTTCTAGAAACCAAATGATTTTTTTCCTCTCTCAGTGCTTGGGGCAACTCGTTCCATGGATGCGCCACCAGTACTGGAAACGAACGACCCATCCGACGCACTCTCTTGGTGCGAAAGGGGGAAGATCATAGGCAAATCAGACTTGGTCCCACCCCAAAAGGGGCAGTCCTGCCTGAACTGCTTGGTCTCATCCCTTCTGCACAGGACCACAAGCATCCCCAGACATGTGTAGGGAAGGTGGCAGCCCCGCCCCACCCTCCTAGGCACTTTAGAGTGAGGCAAGATGCGTTTGAAGCACTATGATGGTCCAGGGGAAGGGGGATGCGGGCAGTACCACCTCCCAGTTAAAAGGACCCCACTACAATATACCCAAATATAGTCTATCCACTAGCACAGTATAGGTGAGAGCAGAGTTGTGATTTTGATATTAGTAAACATAGGTAGAAGGGAAGGCATGCTCGGTAAATGCAGCATTGCATGCCCTAGGCTCAAATGGCGAGCCAAGGGAAATCCCCAGCCATGCCCAAGCTCCCATGAGGACAACCCACACCCCCAACCACCACAACGCCTATCAATTGTTCTAACAGTGTTGCAAAGATATTCAAGCGGAATGGGCCCTACAAGGCAGTGATCACAGACCAGCGCATGGTTGGCATGTTATCTCACAATGGTCAAAGCATGACCTGTCCCATCCCCAGGCGACCAAGAGCTATAGCCCATATAACTAACTAAAACTTAAGGCCCCTGAATTCCATGCACCAGGTGCCCTTTGACCACCAGCCCCAATGAATCAAGTCCTGAGATGTTCAAAGAGGATGAACAGGGTACATTGCTGTAGCAACAATAGCGTGATTTGTATTGCGAGGTGCTGGGAGGGATACATTATAGTTTAAAACTCGGGTGAAGACCTGGGAGCCGGATGGTGCAGAAGGGAGTGAGTGAAATGTGTTTGTGAAGGTTAGAGTGGCCCAGAACCTCCTTTGTGCCCATTTTAAGGCCTGCCAAGTGCACAGTATGAGTGATAAAGTAGTCGTATGGTAGGAGTATAATTAATTTGTTCTCTCACCTTCAATATGAGAAGAAGATGATCACTGCAGCACTCACGTGACGGAAGACGGATGGATTGGGCTGGAACCAATGGCCTGGCATCCCTTATGGGGCAGGTGGAGCCTATATAGGCACACACCAACCAGCCGCGTGGGCTTTTACCATATGTATTGCGTCATGTATGACAATGTTTTTCTTTATAGGATTCTGCTTGTACTACTTTTTGGCAGAACGTTCTTAGCAGCAGAGTTCTTTGCTGTTGCTCTCATCTGCATGTGAGATTAAAACTTGCTATCTTTACAAGATTGACTTGGGCTCAACTTGCCTTCACATGTTTCAGCCTTTTTGGGCCTCATCAGTTAGGAGTACCTTGGGTCTCTAGTCCAAGCAGGCAAACTTCCAGACCAGCGTTCTTTGCCTGCCAAGCCATTTCAAAACGGGGAAAGACTATATGCAAATCAGACTTGGTCCCACCCCAAAAGAGCCAGTCCAGCCTAAACTGCTTGGTCACATCCCTTCTGCACAAGACCACAAGCATGCCTTGAAATGTTTCAGCATTGTTGGGCCTCATCAGTGAGGATATAATCAATGCCATGCCACAGAAAGGAAACATGCCATCCCTACCCCCAAGTTAGAACCATGCCATGCCCCTTTCAAATATGTTCACGTTCCAATGACCCTACCCATACCCCAGCCTTGCATACACACACTCATAAATACTGACACTCTCTTTCTCTCACACACATGCACATAGAAACACAGATACACATACACACAGAGATACACACCCATGGAGATACACATACAAAGATATAAACATACACACATTTCCTGAGAGATAGACACACACCCAAATATACACATACAAATATACACACAGAGATATACAGAGATAGAGATGCACATACACACACAGATAAACACACACACACTGAGGTACACACACACAGATAAAAACACACAAACAGATACACATAAAAACACACACAGATATATAGAGATGTAAACACACACATACACAAGTAAACACAGAACCACACACACAGAGATACACACACACATATACACAAAAAGGTACACACACACACAAAGAAAAAAACAGATACACACACACAGATACACACATACACAGAGATATACGCACACATACACACACATACAACATACATAGAGATATACACATAAACAGACATATACGCAGACAGAGATACATGCACACACACACAGATGCATGCGAACAGATATACACACAGAGATATGCATACACACACGTAGAGATATGCATAGGCACAAAGATACACACACATGGAGATACACACACAAATATATACACACACATACTGAGATATACACACACACATAAATATACACATGAAGAGATATACAGAGAGACATAACACATGCACATATAGACAAACACAGACACACATACACAAACAAATACACATGTACACTGAGATATGCAGAGATACACACACAGATACACATATACACAGAGATAGATAGAGATGTACACACACAAAATACACACACACACAGATATACACACAGACACACACACCTACCCACACACATACACCCAGATATACACACACAGAGATACATACAGAGACATACACACACACAGACACACAGATATAGACACACACATATAGATATAGACATAGGGCCTCATTACGACCCAGGCGGTAAGGGGTTTACGGCAGCGTAAACAGCGCCGACCCTTACCGCCTGAGTACGAGGTCCCTTAGCGCCATGGCGGATTTAACACCTGCTTTTAGCAGGTGTTAAAATCCATGGCGCTAAGGGACCATGGAGTTAATTACGCCACCGTAAATTACGGTGGCGTAATTAACGCCTTCCCCACTCCCATTATGCCCTATGGGGCAAAAATGGGAATGGGGAAGGGTAAATGGGGATTGGGGACTTACCGCCCCGCCAAGGTCGGAATGGGGCGGTAAGTCCGCCAACCACCATGGCGTAAACGTAGTTTACGCCATGGTGGTAAAGTCACAGCCCAGGCGGTAACTTACCGCCTGGGTCGTAATGAGGCCCATACACATATAGACACATGCATAAATACAAACATTCAAAGATATACAGCGATATAAACACAGATATACACATACAGAGATATACAGACATAAAAGCAGATATATAAACACAGATATATACACACAAATATATACACGCATACACGTTTTACCTACCTTGTGGGGACTATGTGTGGAAACCAGCCTTGTGGGGACTAACCTTTCCCAATGTTCTGGAAATGTGTTAATAGCAGAAATATATTCAGAAAAAATTCATAATACAGGATCCAACTTCAAATTTGCAAAAATACTTATTTTTAGTCGCGTGTTTGGTACCATCTTTGCGGGGACTTGAACGTGTGTTACCATCCTTATGGGGACTTACCACATTATTCTTATTTGGGATGGAATGTATAATGAGCAAATTAAAAAATGCTTACTTTATAGTACTTAGTATACAATATATTTTATATACAAGTACATTCCTGATATCTAGGCACCACAACAGATGGATTAGGATGTTTTTGAATTTGCAAGATGTTTAATGTGCATGTGAAACTTAAAGGCAGTTTGTTCTGGCAGTAAACACTATTATAAACACTAAAAAAACTTCCAGGAAAGAGAACTGTGGCACAGGAGATACCATGATTGACCCAGGATTACACTTTGTGATAAAAAAGGAAGCAGGATTTCAAATTCAAGTTTCATTCTTCCACAGGCACCATCTTCCCTATTTACAGATCTCCTCTTTAGGAATGATGAGGTGTTGATATCTACTTTTGGATCATGTTTAATATTAGTGAAGTTACCTTTCCAATAGAGATCATGTTTGATTATGGTCAATTTAAATTCTCCAAAGCAATTCTAAGTGATAATCATGATAAGGTCCCCACAGAGATGGTGTTCAATTATGACAATGGTATGGTCCCCACAGAGATGGTGTGTGATTATGATAACACCAAAGTCCCCACAGAGATGGTGTGTGATTACAATGATGTTAATGTCCCCACAAAGATGGTGTGTGATAAGAAAGAATGTTATTAAAGACACACAGAGGCCATGCAGAGGTCAACAAAAGATGGGAACTCAATCATTTCTGTCCAGTGTTAAACTCCCCGTTTGTCCTCATTTCTCATCTCCTATTGCCCACCTAAATGACTTACCTATCCTTTGCCTACTGCTTTACACTACACAAATATATCCATCTCACACATGACAGCCTTATGCATATTAATACCACATGAACCAGATAGAGGCATGCCAAAGTTCTAACCTCTATCCATTTTACTCATCCCCTAATCCAGTGGCTAATTCGGCATACTAGCACACTCATTTAATAGACCTTGGGCCCTCATCTCCATATAAATGAGAAATCCAAGTGCCACTTTCACAAACCATACTGAACCATACCAGCATTGGGCACTGAGGTAGGTACGGCCTCCACTTGTCAACACTGCAGGCTTTTCAGACGACTCCCCATCTAACCCACTAAGACCCCAACACCAGTTTCCTCTAGTAGAACCATGTGCAATAAAACCCCCAAAATGTCGAAGCTTCTCTATTAAAGACATTTCATTTTATTGGTTGTGTGTGATAATGATGTTGAAGTCCTCAAAGAGATGGTGTTTGAATATAATGATTTCAATGGCCCCACAAAGATGGTGTATGCATATTCAGATTTTTAAGTCCCCACAAAGACGGTGTACAATGATAATAACATTAACATCCTTTACAGAGATGGTATATGATAACAGTGATGATTATGTCCCCATGGAAATGGCATGTTGCTATAATGATTTTAAGTTTGTTACAGAGATGTGTGATAACGGTGATGATTAAGTCCCCAGAGAGATAGTGTGTGCCATAAAGGAGGGTGAAGACCCCACAGAGATGGTGTGTGATAATGGTAATGATTAAATCCCCACAAAGATGGTGTGCGATTAAAAATAGGTTGAAGTCCCCACAGAGATGATGTGTGATTATTGTGATGTTAGAGTTAAAGTCCCCATGGAGATGGTGCGTGATAATGGTAATGATTAAGTCCCCATAGAGATGGTGTGTTTTTTTTAAATTTATTTATAATGTGTGCCAGACCCGAAGGTATCAGGGCACAGCAGAAGCAAGAAGACTTTCAGCTTAGGTTACATAGTGGCATATAAAATACAGGTCAGAATATACAGATGCATAATGTACACGATATAGCAGAAGCATAGATACATACGATACAAGAATAACACTATACAAACGGGACATAAATATATAGAGCACTCTGGTGTGTTATTATAACGATGTTAAAGTCCCCACAGAGATGGTGTATGATTACAAATAGGATGAAGACCCCACAGAGATGGTGTTTGAAGATAATGATGTTAAAGTCCCCACAGAGATGGTGTGTGATAACGATGATGATTATGTCCCCATAGAGATGGTGTGTGATTATAATGATGGAAAAGTCCCCACAATGATGCTGTGTGATAAAAATGAGGCTGAAGACCCCCACAGAGATGGTGTTTGAATATAATGATGTTAAAATCCTCACAGAGATGGTGTTTGATTTTGATGATTAGAATGGCTCCACACAGATGGTGTATGTATATTCAGATTTTTAAGTCCCCACAAAGATGGTGTACGATGATAAAAACATTAATGTCCTTTATAGAGATGGCATATGATAATAGTGATGATTATGTCCCCATGGAGATGGCATGTGGGTATAATGATTTTAAGTTTGTTACAGAGATGTGTGATAACGGTGATGATTAAGTCCCCAGAGAGATAGTGTGTGTCATAAAGGAGGGTGAAGACCCCACAGAGATGGTGTGTAATAATGGTAATGATTAAGTCCCCACAAAGATAGTGTGCGATAAAAAATAGGTTGAAGTCCCCACAGAGATGGTGTTTGAATATACTGATCTTAAAGTCCCCACAGACGTGTGTGATTATTTTGATGTTAAAGTCCCCATGGATATTGTGTGTTATTATAATGATGTTAAAGTCCAGACAGAGATGGTGTATGATTAAAATGAGGCTGAATACCCCACAGAGATGGTGTTTGAAGATAACAATGTTAAAGTCCCCACAGAGCTGGTGTGTGATAACAATGATTATGTCCCCATAGAGATGGTGTGTGGTTATAATGATGTAAAAGTCCCCACAGAGATGCTGTGTGATAAAAATGAAGCTGAAGACCCCACAGAGATGGTGTTTGAATATAATGATGTTAATGTCCCCACAGAGATGGTGCATGATGGATGAGTATGTCCCCACAGAGCTGGTGTGTGATAACGATGATTATGTCTCCATAGAGATGGTGTGTGATTATAATGATGTAAAAGTCCCTACAGAGATGCTGTGTGATAAAAATGAAGCTGAAGACCCCACAGAGATGGTGTTTGAATATAATGATGTTAATGTCCCCACAGAGATGGTGCATGATGGATGAGTATGTCCCCATAGAGATGGTTTGTGATTATAATGATGTAAAGGTCCCCACAGAGATACTCTGCCATAAAAATAAGGCTGAAGGCCCTACACAGATTGTGTTTGATAGGGGTGGTGTTAAAGTCTCAGAGATAGTGTCATAATGATGATGCTACCTTCCACACAGAGATGTGTGACAATTGTGATGTTAAAGTCAGTGATGATATGCACCAGCATAAATATATATATAATTGAAAATTGTATAACCTGGTTTATGCTATTTTCGTGGCTTCTTGGCATTATGCTCTGCAATAGAAGAAGGTGGGGGTTGGTGGCAGCAGAGTAAAAGGTGAGCGGCAGATTCTTAAGTGTGATTAGTACAGATTTGGATACATCGGTTTACTGTGAGGTTGTGAAGTGAGGTTGTGAAATGGATACATGGGTCTTGCGTAGACATATGCGCCCAGGTGTGTTGTATTATATACTACTAGCAGGTGTACCCGTGCTTCGCACAGTAAATCCTACTTAAGTCCTAGTTTGAAGTTTATTTAATAAACTAAACCAATGCTTCTTTGAAGACAAAATTGCTAGTGTTTCCTGTAGGAGCTAGTGTGAACAATTTGTCTTTGTTTCCAACTCTGGACCAAGCCACATAAAGCTGACCATTAAAACAGCATGAGTCACATAAATCGATTCCAGCTACTTTGAGTTGGAGCATTGAGATTGCACAGCAACATTATTGGTGTCCTGATCTACAGCCGAGGCAGCAGCGACCTCAACATAAGTGCTGTCCCCGTTTAGGGCTGAAGTGTGTAAAATTGAAGTGCTGTACCTGTACGTGTACGACTGAAACATGTACGCTTTGTACTGTTGAGATGGCATACATTCATCAGCTTCCATGCGAAATGAAGTTCCTGTAATTATCATGATAGATTTGCCATGATGTGACTGACAATGTCATTGGGGACACTATAGAAGAGTCATGCACCATTTCCTGTCACCCGCATTACTACAAAAGCACTGTTTTGTGTCAACCGCATGACTTCAAAAGTGAGTGCCGCTAATGTCAGCTAGAATGCTGATAGTGTGGAAAGTTTGGAACAATGAACTGCTGAAGTTTTCATGAACTGCTGAACTTTAGCAACAATGAACGTAGAACTACAGCGGAACTATGGTGCAGAGAGCTATATGATGGGGGGAAAGCATTGCACATTGCTTAAAAAAATCTGAAAAAGGTCTATTTTATATGTGTTACATTGTCTACACCATGGAACCCTACCCACATGCCAAATTTCAGCTTGGTAGCATGTTGGGAAGTATGCTGAACATTTCGAACAGACACACATACATATCCACAAACTTCCATTTTATATATATGGGAATATGGGATACATTACTCACCGTAATCGTATTTCTGGTGCTTGTATCTGCTTAGATTCACATGCTCTGCATAGTCCAACATCTAGTGGAAGTTGCAGAGTATCACAAGATTTGTTTTCAAAACTCAAAAATGGACGTTGACAGGCTGTGTTAATAATACTATCCCTAGTGTGACCTGTACTGTACACATGGTCCTTCACGCGTCGATGTCCCTCAGATTGTTTATTTCTGACATGAGGTTGCATGAAGTGTAGCGTGAGTACAGATGTAATGAAGCAGAAACAGTGATAGCCCAGAAAACATCTGTGTGTCTTCTACTCCAGAAGGGGAGGAAGGGTGGGCACGTTCATCTAAGCAGATAAAAGCACAGAAATACAATTACAGTGATTAATGTATCCCTTCTGGAGCTTGTGGATCTGCTTAGATCACATGTTCTGCATAGATTACCGAGCAGTATCTGGAGAAAGAGGTGGGAAGTGAGAAGGTACAGCAGCAAAGAGATGTTTTCGGACACCTTATCCCACCTGTAAATCTGCTTTAGAGTGTGTGTTAATGCAATAATGCTGTGGGAACGTATGGATGGAACTCAATGTAGCAGCTTTGCAAATGGCGTCTAGAGGGATGTTTGCAATGAAAGCTAGGGTAGCTACTATACCTCTGGTAGATTGAGCCCTTGGTGTGAAAGGTAAGACTTTCCTGGATAGGGAATAGCAGAGCTGTATGCACTTGACAATCCATCTGGAGATGGCGTTCTTTGACATGTCATCACCTTCCCTTCCAGGTGCTATGGAAACAAAGAGTTGGTCTGTTTTCCTTAGAGGTTTAGTTTTGTTCACATAGTACAAGACCACCCTCCGTACATCAAGTGTACGGAGGCTTCTTTCTGCTCAGTTAGATGGATGTGTTCTGAGGACAACCTTGTCCTTGTGTATTATGAAGAAATGGTCTTGTGCGGAAAAATCCTGTAGCTCGCTGACTCATTTTATAGAGATGATGTCTACCAGGAATGCAATCTTGTAAGTCAGATGTTTTAGGCTGGCATTGCGCATAGGCTCAAAGGGTGGACCCATGAGCTTGGAGAGCATAGCACTGAGATCCCAAACCTGAGGAGGGTTGGAAATTGAGGTTACAGCCTCTTTATCCCTTCAATGAATGCCTTAATGACTGGAACTTTCCACCAGGACACCTTGTTCTGTGAAGTGGTGTAAGCTGACAGAGCTGCCAGATGCACTTTGATGGAATTAAATACTAGGCCATAATGTAGAATGTTAGCTGGGGAACAATGTTGGGTTTAGTGTTTGTGACATGCACCATATCACAAATCTCTTCCACTTATTGAAATAGCAGTGTCTGGTGTTGAGTTTTTGTGCCTCCTTTAGGATATCCATACACCTTTCTGGAAGATTCAAGTGGCCAAATTCTATGACTTCAGGAGCCAAGCTGCCAAGTTCATAGATTTAGGGTGCGGGTGGAGGGATGCTCCCTTGTATGTGTTAGCTTGTTGTATGGGCACGGGAGCTTGATTGGGTCGCACATCGCCAGTTTGAGCAGATGTGGAATCTAAGGTTGTCTGGCAAACATGGGAGCAACCACAATTAGAGTTACCTGTTCCTGGTGCATCTTGTGCACTATTTTGCTCAGGAGCGGTGTCAGGGGATGGGGGGGGTGTTGCCCAAGCACATTTCCCTGACCAGTTTATCCACAGGGCGTTCCCCTTGGACCCTGGTTGGGGAAACCTGGACGCGAAGTCTGGGCATTGTGCGTTTAGGCTTGTGGCAAACAAGTCTAATGGGGGGTGACCCCATTGTGAGAATATTCTGTCTCGAAAGGATATCTCTGTCGAGTTGGCACTCGTGTTCTTCTGGTAGAGGGTATCTGCTTAGAATGTCTGCCAGAGAATTGAGTTCCCCTGGAACATGCTCAGATGTTAGGAAAATATTCTGCTTGAGTGCCCACTTCTGTATTCTTGAGGCTAGCTTGGACAGACTTTGTCTCTTTGCTTGTTTAGGTAGAACATGGCAGTTGTGCTGTCTGTGAGGACCTGCACTGTTTGACCTGCCAGATGTTGCTGAAAGGCTTGAAGAGCCTTGAGGACTGACAATAGTTACAGGAAGTAGATATGTTTCTGTGCTGTAGTGCATGTCCATTGGCCATGGGATGTGTGGTGGAAGAAGTGAGCCCCCCCCATCCGGCGAGTGATCCATTTGTAGTGAGGATCGCTTGTGGTGGTGGAACGCGAAAGGGTTTTCCTTCGAGTAGGTTGTCCCTGGACCACCAACAAAGAGCCTGTACCAAGGTTAGCGAAACAACCACTAGATCATCCCCTGACTGCTTGCCTGAGTCCATTGTTTTGCTAACCATTCCTGCATTGGACACATGCGCAAGTGAATGCATGAGGCCCTCATCCCGAGCAAGTACATTGCTTTGCGTACAGTTATTTGGCGACCAACTTTGTAGTGAGGTACTCGCAGCAGCATGTTTTGTACTCTCTCGTTTTAGGGGAAATTCAGTTCCTCTTTTGTCTTTAGAATAGCCCATAGAAATTGTTTTATTTGTCTAGGGACTTAGCTTGATATCTTTTTGTTGATGGAAAAGCCCCGATTGAAAAGAAGGTCTATTGTCTTTTGAGTATTTTGTTGGCAAATTTGAGGAGATTCCCTGTTAATTAGTCATCCACATAAGGGTATACTGGGATGGACTTTCTGCGCAGGTGTGCTTCCACCACCACCAGTACCTTGGTGAATACTCTTGGTGCTGAGGCAATGCCGAAGGGGAGTACCTTGAACTGGTAGTGAACTCCCACTATCTTGAAGCACAGATATTTTCTGTGCGCAGGGAGCATTGAAATATGAAAATATGCATCTTTCATATGCAATGTTGCCATGTAATCCCCATTCGTTTTAGGAGTGGAATCTCCCCCTCAAGCGGGGTCATGCGAAACCTTTGGGGTTTGACATATTTGTTCACAGGCCGCAGATCTAGTACTGGGCGCATGGAAAGGTCATTCTTTGGCACAGTACGTTGAATAAATACCCTTGTTTACCTGATTTGCTGGAACGATCTATATGCGTCCTTTTCCAGCAGTGCCTTTACTTCTTCCAACAGTATTTGTTTTTCTTCTGTTGTCATTTTCTTTTGTCTCGGCGGGTGGTAGGGTGGTTTTTGTAACAGCTCAATTCCCACCTGTCACGGTGGACAACACCCACTTATCTGACGTTATCCCCTCCCATGCGTGGGAGAAGTGTGAAATTCTGCCTCCTACTGGAGTGGCATGGGAGGGGACCTGAAGCGGGGCATCATTATTTGGGAGAGGTGGAGCCTCTCCCAGGTAAGGTTCTTCCCTTCTATTTCCTCATTTAAAATTGGGAGCAGAACCTTGACCTTGCGATTGGCCCCAAGACAAGGACTGTTCACCTTGAGTGTAGCCCATGGAATGTTGAGCACCCTGAACCCAAAACCTTCTAGAGTTTGAGGAACCCGTTGAACATAGGGCTTGTTTGTCAATTGGCCAAGGGATTTGAGCGTCGTATTCGTCCTTAGCACTCTTAAGGGCGTCTTCAACGACATTCCTTTGCACAACACTATTATACTGGCAAGAAAGTGAGGATAACTAGTTGTCTCAGCTCATTACTGTTGCAACAACATGAAGAACCAGACGTTATTATCCAAGCCTTCATGCTCTGTACACTTATCATGCCTCTCCCCAGTAATTACTGCTATTCCATAGGTCTGTGCCATGTCTATGTTAATGTGCCCCCTTCCATTTACTGCCTCCCACTTAAACATGCTCATCAATCGGCCTCGGCTTTCTTTCAACCTCTTTAATGGTTCAGACACAAGAATTAAGATTGCTCAAAAGCCTTTAAAAATGTTACATTATGACAGTTTCATAATTGGATACCTTACTTTTATTGTTTCAAAATATTAAGCTATAAGTCAACCAGGACAGCATAGTCAAATACCTGCAAGAGAATAGTCACACCTTTTCTCCAGAGTCACTCCTATTATGAGAGTAAAATATAGGATGTAAGCATAGGAGGGGTCGACCAGTTGAACACTGCCATATGCTGTTCGCTTGGGGAATTTCAATTCTATCACAGAGCTTCACTGTGAAGTAGTAGATGTGATTACACACTGAGCCACAATACGAGTTAGGCAGTAATTCTGCGATAAATTAGTGGAAAATGAATTAGTGTTACCGCCACTTGATCAGGAAGAATTTCAGCCTGATTACAAGTGGTGGTGGTGTAATTCCCCATTCATTGGATGTAATGGGGCTTTCTTTGTGGAATTACCGTGGCAGAATTCTGCCAAATCTGCTGATTTTTTGGCGTTGAGTGGGAAGATTTTGCTCCAGGGTTTTGCTGGAGATAAAACCTCCATTGAAAGCTGAAAGTCATAATTTGGCATAGTAGTAAAATTGGGGATAACTCAGTTACTGACAATTTTATCACTTACCACCCAAATCGTAATGAGGCCCGCTGTCCTGTGATGGACTTAAAACTCCCCAACGATTTACACTGCAGAGACATCATTGTTACACTCGCTATCTCTGTGAGAACGTTCACACACCATTCCTCTGGGGACTTCAGTGTAATCACACATTATTCCTGTGGGGCGGGGACTTCAATTTGATGACATACCATTGCTGTGCGGACCTCAATTTGATGACACACCACTACTGTGGGGACTTCAAAATCATCACACACTATCCCTCCGGGTACTTCATACCATCCCACACCATGCCGGTGGCAGCTTGAGTATAAACTAGCATTAGCCTTCTGTTGAATTTAGTATCATCCCACACAAGCAAGATAAGACATTTCAATATATTCTCAATTTATTTTTCAATGTTGCGAGGATACCTTCAGTATAATCATACACCTTCTGTATCATCACAATCTATTTCTCATCAGTCTTTAACATCGTGAACGCTACAAAACATTTTGAAATGTCAATGTAACAGCACACCTCCTCACATACACTGAATAAAGAAGCAGCCCAATTCACAAAGGGCATCGGAATTAACGCATCTTAAATGTGCTCATTCAGATGCTCTTTTTGTACCCCTTTCTGAATTCACATGCTTTTAAATGCCCTGAAACAAAGGCGTTCCCACTGTGCCATTTGAAACAGGTGCAGGTGGAGGCAATAATCATGTAGGGTAATTTCGTACCCTGTCATAATTTTTCTTTAGAAGTGTGACAATCGCGGGTTAAACCGCTGCATTCACACTAGCATTTCAGCCCCTGAAACTGGGATGAACTGCTTTTCTGTGTCTTTTCATTGTGAGAAACCAAAGGGTGTCTCACTTTCTAAACCCTGCGGGTCTCTTGCTCAGGTGGCCAGATCACAGACATCACCTTTGGGTCCAGACCCTGGGGGTGCAGGAGGATCACCTGGGTGAGGGGTCCTCAGGGAGTGGGGGTGAGACATCTGACGGGGATAAGCGGTATCCCACTTTTTCCTTTACCACTACCCAATCCTATGTCATAGGATATGCCCACCTCCCATGTGATAAACCTGATGGTGTCTCACCCTCTAGTCCCCAGAGATCTGTCACCCAGGTGACCAGGACATTGCCATGGCTATTGAATCCAGTGCCTGGGGGTGGACCATTGGGGGAGGATCACCTCGATGAGGGATGTTCAGAGAGTGGAAGTGGGACATGTTAAGTATGAACATCCGGACAACCGCAAGTTAAAGGAACTGCTTATTTTAAGTTATATTTATAATGAAAGGGCCTCCAGCTGCATAACACTACAACCAGGCACACAGGAAAGCAGCAACAGATTCACTTGGAATGCCAACAAAAGTAAACAGCAGCATCATAGCCAAATGGAATGTTCTCTTACAGTATGACATACCTCCATTCCAGGCTACATTGAATAGACAGGGCTGTATTCTTTCCATGGCAATACTTGCTTTCCATTGTTATTGAACACAACATTTATCTTGCTTATATTTCTATATCTTGAACCTACATCTTAATTGACGTATATATATGCCTCATAAAAGCTACACCATAACACATCTCCCTCCTTTATTTTATTCCAAAAACATCATCCACCCCTTTTCACAAAAGCAACACGATTCAAGTTCCACACTTGTCCTCCCACTACCCGAATCGCTCCACGCAGCACAGCAATTCCCTTTACAGGATCGGAATATAGTGCTTCTCCTTTCTTCTTCAACACCCCTTTCTTTATCCTCACCATGTCTCCACATTCAATTCTCAGTTTTCTTCCCTCTCCTTGCATTCTCACGCGCTCTCCATTCCTTCTTTTTCTTTTTCAAATCTTTGCTCACACCATCTACCACATAATCACTTTCTCTTCTTCTTCCCAACCATGGAGGACTGACCACCGTGTTTGGTTTACGTCCTCTCATTAACTTGAAAGGGGTTATTCCCGTAAATGAATGAGGTGACATGCGCAGACCAAAAATCCTGTCCTGGATTGCAACTTTTCTATCACATCCTGTTTCAGTTGCCATCCTAATTCTTTCCATGATACATCTATTCATTCTTTCTACACACCCATTCGTCTCCGGGTGATATAACGCAGTCCTCTTGTGTTTGATTCCAGCCTCTTTGACATATTTTGCAAAACATCCACCAACAAATTGAGGACCATTGTCAGTCAGAATGCTTTCAGGGACACCTTCCCTAGCAAATATCTGTTGTAACTCCTTTACTAAGGCCTCTCCGGTGGTCTCCCTTACTATACTAAACTCACACCAGCGCGAAAATAGATCAACTAGAACAAAGATAAATTTTCCTCTTCCATACCCTAAATCAACTGGGCCCAGGATATCCACTGCCACATCTCTCCAAACTCCACCTGGTACTTCTACCTCTACCAGGGGTTGTTGTATAGCCACTTCTCCTTTTCCAATCTTAGTACATATAGAAAGAAGACTGGCTGAGTGTCCTATGTCCCTATCAAATCCAGGCCACCAATACTTGTTACGTAAAACACTTTTTGTTCTGCTAATGCCAATGTGTCCTACATGAGCTAAATCAGTAATTCTGTTTCGTAACATTCTGGGAACCACAGCACGCTCCCAACTGAATAAAATACCACCTACCACACTTAGTTCATTCCTGACCTCCCAAAATGGGACGGTATCTTCTTTCAATTCTGTTTTCTTGGGCCAATCACCCAAATCCACATATGTAATAACCAACTTTAAACACTCGTCCTTGTCCATTTCCTCCAACCATTCTTCCTTGAACACTATGCCCTCAGTATTAATGAAAACCATTTCCATTTCCACATTCTCACCATATGAATCATTTTCATTCTCTTGTTTCCTTAACCTTGACAAACTATCTGCTAGTATGTTTTCTTTACCCGGAATTACTTTAACCACAAAACTGTGACATTGCATACGGGTAATCCATCCGGCAACCCTCCTGGACACCTTATCTAGGCCTTTATTCTCTAAAATTTCTTTAAGTGGTTTATGATCAGTGCACAACATAAAACATGTTCCCCATATCAAATTTCTGAATTTCTCCATGGCCCAATAACAGGCTAAAGCCTCTTTTTCAAGGACAGAATACATAAATTCAGCTCCTCTTAATCCTCGAGATGCATGTGCTATAATCTCTTCCTTTCCCTTATCATCCACTTGAGACAACACTGCACCAATCCACATTTCGGATGCATCAACAGTGACTTTACTCTGGCGGTACGTATCAAACTGTCCTAATGGTTGTGCTAAATCTATTTCCTTCTTCAATCTGACAAATTCACTCTCACATTTGGACGACCAGACAAACTCACTTCCTTTCTTCAGCAGTTTTCTCAATTCAGTCACCTTACTAGCATAGTTGTGTACAAACTTCTGATAAAATTCAGTCATCCCTAGGAATGATCTCAATTGTGCTTTGTCCTCTGGGCTTCTGATATCTTTTATGGCACTTACCAAACTCTCTTTTGGCTTTAAACCATCTGCCGATATTTCATGGCCTAAATATTCAACTTTAGAAACACCAAATTTACATTTTCCTTCCCTTAACACTATGCCATTCTTTTCAAATATCTCCAAAACTCTATGGAGTGTGTTATTGTGTTCCTCTTCACTCTTCCCACAAATCAACACATCATCCTGAAAACAATATACACCTCTGATTTTTCCAACCAATCTGTCCATGACCTTTTGAAAAACTGCAGCAGCAGATACAAGTCCAAAAGGCATGCGTTTGAACTGGAAAACTCCCTCATGAGTGACAAATGCTGTGAACTTTCTGCATCGTTCTTCCAATTCTACTTGATGGTAAGCGGAAGCCATGTCTAATTTTGAGAATACCTTTCCTTGCCCAATTCTCGAAAGCATCTCTGACAGATTAGGTAGAGGATGGCGATCTACCAACACACACTTATTGAGTTGACGTACGTCCACACACAAGCGGAGCTCACCTGAGCTCTTCTTAACTACCACTAGTGGAGAAGTCCAGTCTACCCCTCCTGTTCTTTCAATAACATATAGTATCAACAATTTCGCCAGCTCCTCTTTAACTCCTTCTCTAATTGCCAAAGGTACTGGCCTCAATTTTGCAACCACAGGGATACTCCCTTTCCTTAACAAGATTTGATGCTGTATACCTTTAATCTTTCCAATGCCCTCTTTAAATACTTTGGGGTGTTTACTGATGATTGATTCATTCACTTGCAACACTTGTTCAGGACTATTGGGATCTAACTTAATCTTCAATTTCTTTTGTTCCCTCCACCACAGTAGAGTAAGACCTCTTTTGGTTACATACATGTTCCCTTCACATTCCCTGGCCCTCATTACGACCCTGGCGGAAAGTGACTGACCGGACCGCCACAGCGTAAATAGCGTTTCCGCCATTGCACGATGGAGCAAAGTGCGGCCCATTCCGACCCATCGGGCACGAGCACCACGGCATGGCGGAAGTGCAAAGTCCGCGATGGCGGAAATGACCCCAAAACGGCCCACACCGCCGCCGTACGGCGCCCTAGGTGCAATACCGCCACCCATCACAGCGGACACCGCAGTGTGCGCCTACCGGAAAGTACGGTGACCGTAAATATACGGAAACGGAAGTAAAAACATGGGCCCGGAACGGGAAACATCCCGCCGTACACCTATAAAACCACTAAAACCACACAACCACCAAAAACACTACCCTGAGACACACCCCAACCCGTCATCCACCCTAGCGAAACCAAGAAAAATGGGAAAAGTAGCGAAGAAAGCGTGCGACCGCAAGCGGCAGGTCCACTTCTCCCGTGAGGAACTCACCGTGCTAACAGAGACCCTCCAGGAGAATGCTGCCGTCGTCTTCTCCACGCAAATGACCAGGACGGCACTTGCAAACAAGAAGGCCATATGGGCTCTGGTGGCACAGCGGGTAAGTGCGGTGGGGACCGCACCCCGCAACCCACAGCAATGCCGAAAGCGATGGGACGACCTGCGGATACGCGTCCGCAGCATACTCTCTGCCAACCGCAACATTGCCACAGCCACCGGGGGAGGTCCTGAATCACCCATCAAGTTGACCCCCTGGGAAGAAATCTGTGCCTCCACCATCGGAATGGAGAGCATAGAGGGAGTCGGAGGGATGGAGAAAGGAGTGCAGACATCCGAAGATTCAGGTAGGTGGGCCAGATAAAACAATGCCAAATCCACAAAGTCCATCCATGTGAAGTACCATGTGTCCACATAGTGCAACAGAAACACATGTCCAGGAGAACGTCCACACACATCGGCCTGATAGCGCACGTTAAAACCCACAATAAATACATAATTAATTAAAAACCCCTAAAACACGCACTACACGTGCAGCAGGCACACCCTAACTGCAGGCTGCCAAACAACTGCACCCTCACTCCACACACAAATGAAAGCACCTCCAAGGCCCCGACCCAAATCACCCTCAGGTACCACCCCAATGCATGTGATACAATGCCATTCCAATTCCCACAGACCCATCAATAACCCTCGCCCTCCTTTACTCCACCACAGGGTCCGATCCAAACGACGAGCATCAGGACACCCCTACCAGCACACCTGCAAAGAGGGCCAAGACCAACGGCCAAAGACCCTCCACCTCAGCTGCACGCATCAAGACACGGCAGCAGCACAAATCAGGTGGCAGCACAGAGGAGGGAACATCAACAGGCACCCCAGCAGCCAGCATGCCCACACCACCACCACCACAGGTCCCCCCAACGGATGCCACAGAAGGCACTGCCTCTGGTGGCAGCAGCACCATAGGTGACACCCCATTGATGGCAGCATGCTCCGACACAGAAGACGGGGATGTCGAAGTCAGATCCATCCATGACCTGTCCCAATCCCCCTGTCTGTCCCATCCCGTACAACATGAGGACACCACGCAGGGGCACCCACAAGACGACGACTGGCCATCCCCCACAAGCCCTGTGGCAAGGCAACATGAGGTCAACAGCCCCTCTGTGACACCCCCGCAAATGGCCATGGCCCAGCAGAGGCAACAGTCCCTCGACCAGTTAATCGTGCAACAGCAGCAACTGGCCACGCTCCTCAAGGACCATGCCGATGAATGTGGGGGCACTAAGGCAGACATAGAAACATCAACTGAGACACTCAGGGCAGAAATGGAGAGAGGTACAGAGACACTAAGGGCACAAATGGAGAGAAGCACCGAGAGCCTGAGGGGGGAACTGCATGCGACGTCCAAGGACGTATGTGCCGAACTTGCCGCAGTGCGCCGTGTGCTCACTGAGCTCTCGCAAACCCTTAGGGACATGCATGGACGTGAGCAGGCCGAGACATCATCCGTTGCAAGTTCCGTCCAGGGCAGCCCCCAACGTAGATCTGGGAGGAACCTGCGCTCCACAGGCAGGGGTGCCCCTGATACCCGCAGAGGGGGCTTGCAATAGCGACTGCCCACTGACAATGAGCATCTTTGGACACTGGTGTTCGGGGGGGAGGTAGGAGGGTGGAGGGGGTGTATTGGGCTCACTTGGGTGGCGGGTCGATAGGGTGTACAACATGATATCACATATGCCATAAACAGTGCACGATCAACCAATGAGATGTGTGGACATTGATCTATGTGTACTAGGCCATCATAGGCGTACAGTCCATATTGTGCATGTCCCAGACACACACAGTGCCACGAGTCCCGTGTCCATGTATCAGCCACCAGGCGTGAGTGCTAGAAGCATGCATCAATGAGATGCTGACGAATGTCACGGCCCTCCGGTGCCTCGCAGACTCCTTGAGGTGCTGCCACATCCCCACCCTCATCATGACCATCATCAGGTGCTTGCAGTTCTGCGTCAGGGGGCATGGGCACATTTCTACGTACGCACATGTTGTGGAGCATGACACATGCCATCACCATCTTTGCAACCTTCTCATGGCGGTACAGGAGTGCCCCGCCAGACCTGCTGAGGCAGCGGAAACGACCCTTCAGTAGGCCGAATGCCTGTTCAATGACTACACGGGTACGTGAGTGGGCATGGTTGTAGTCCTCCTCATGCTGGTCCCGTGGGTTCCGGACTGGTGTGAGGAGCCATCTCTTCAGTGGATATCCAGCATCACCTGTATGTGGACGATAAACGTATGATGTGGAATGCCATTGCTACGTACGCACACCCCCCCCCCTTCCTGCCAGGTCATTGCCGAATCACATACCCCACATTATCATGCATGTAATGAGACTCACCGAGTAGCCAGGATCTGTTCCCTGCGTGTCGCTCCATGTAGCGTGGTATTGTAGAGTTCCTCAAGACCATAGAATCATGGGTTGATCCAGGGAATCGGGCACAACAATGTGTAATGATCCTGTTGGAGTCACACACCATTTGTACATTCAGGGAATGAAATTGTTTTCGGTTGCGGTACTGGGCCTCCATGGCATGTGGGACGACCAATTCCACATGGGTGCAGTCGATGGCACCAATGCAACCGGGTATGCCGGCAAGTGCATGGAATCCCACTTTTGTGTTGGTAATTTCCTGCTCCGAGCGTGGTAGAGAGATGTAGTCGTCTGCGTGCTGCAGGAGGGCATCGAGCACTTGCAATAGTGTCCGTGAGAACAGTGGCTGAGAAATGCCATGCAACTGTCCGACTGTGTGCTGGTAGGTGCCTGTGGCCAGGAAGTGGAGTACAGACACCACCTTCAGTAGGGGTGGGATGGCGGTTGGGCTATCTATCATGCTGACAAGGTCAGCCTGTGTCATGTCCACAATGGCGGCTATGGTGTCCCGGTCCAGACGGTAGAGGGTGTGGATCTGCTCATCAGTGAGGTTGAACGGATGTGCTCGGAGGCGTGGGATTGCGGGCTGCCTGCGTGGTGGTGGTGGCTGTGCTGGTGGCCCTTGCTGGCCCTGCCTTGGCCTCCTCCTCCTCCTGCGTCTCCTCCGTGCGGCCGGTTGTAGTTGGTGTTCGTCTTCTTCTTGGAGTTGGAGTACTTGCAGTGCTATCAGGTCCCCCAGGGCCAACATCGCGAGTCCTGCCGGTAGCATTTCGGTGTGGTTGTGGGAGGAGACTGGGTGTGCAATTTATGTGTTTTCAGGCTGTATGGCCTCCACCTGTGGTGATTCATTCCACCTGTGCAAACTGCTCTCCCCTTTGGCCGAGCACGTCCCGCACACAACGCTGCAATTCGAGGAATGGCATCTTGCTATTGCAATCATGTATTTGTACCCGATGGCCGTGTAACATTGGTTGATATGTTCATTCTGCTGTGGTCCCATTGTTTCACATACTATCTGTGCAGTCGCGAACAGACTTGTGAAGGGTCAGTGGTACGTAGTACTCGAGTAACGGTGGGCCCTCATGCATCACTGTACCGAGTTGCAACGACGGGCGGGGCGTCCCATTTGTGGGTGAAGGCAGTTGCCATTTTCACACACAGCCGCACTAGATGGATTAATTTGTGATTTCAAACGGCCACAGATGCCTCTTCGACGTGATGTTGCGAAAGAGGAATTCGAAGGGCGGCGCTTTCGGTTTTCAGCTAGCGGCGAGGAAATGCCCACAGGTCTGACTGCAAATATAACGTTCTATTGTTCAATGTCCTTGAGACAGGGGCCATGGCGAGGATGCAATGATTGATATGAATGGTTTGGGATGCGCAATAGCGACGTGGGCGATGAGGCCGGACGTTCCCAAATACATGTTACTTCACTACACTGGAATTACGGGCTGGGGCACTGTGGATTTTGCAGGTTGCATAACGCACAGACTCAATGGATATTTCTAATGTTATGTGAGTAAATATTCAGGCGTTTTAATCCCGGGATGAGGGAATGATGAATGGATGCATGGGCAGGTGATTTGATACAGAGTTTGCCATGTACAGGGCTTCTTGGAATCTATCCGCCTCCCCTGCGCTATGTGATGCAGGGCTGCCATAGTGGGACCATCGTCTATCTGGCCTTGTTGAGCCCTCCCTGTCTCGACGCGCCCTCAGACACTTGTGTCCATGCACGTTACCAATCCCATCTGATGGATTCTGTTTTGACAGACGCATGCACAGGTACACTCGTTTGTGATGGTGTTTACACCTCGATATAGATAGTTATGAGTCGCAAGTGGTTTTTGGGTGGTGATGATCCTTTGGAGTGGGCTAGCATGCATATGGCTGTGGATTTAGTGTGATCATTGAAGTGAGTTGTTCGAATGTAGTTCTGATGGGCATTCTATTATTTTTCTTTTCTTTTGGTTGACAGGTATCTCCTCCCCTTTTGCCACTGCCATCTGTATGCCACTCCTGCAGATGGCTTTTACTCCCGACACCTGCTGCTTCGTGTTAATCAGTGGAGCAGCATTACGATCTTATGGGACGATCGCCAATGGGCCACATGCCCTTACGCAGTACTAGTGGCTCGGAGCAACATTTCGGCCTTTCAGCTGGACTAGTGCCTCCCCATTGGGACGGCCCTGCGGTTCTGTGCGCTTCCATGTTGCCTTTTCGTACGTGAATGTGGCTCTGTGTACCATGATGGAACAGGGCATCACACAAGTAGTGGCTGGTCATTTCTTGCGGATGCAGCCCACAATGGTGAAATGTGTTTTGGAGTTCATGGCCTAATGGCTGTATGGGCTTGGTGATTTTGTTGTGCATTAAATTTCTATTCTGATTTGGCCCGTGTAGCGTTCTTCTTTGCAAGTGATGTGGCATATTCCTATTTGGGGAGCGATGTATTGTGAGGAGATCTGCATTGGGTTCCAGCTTCGGAGTTTAGTTGCGTGGTACTGTACTGGGCGCGTTTGCCTACGAAGCCGAGTGAGGTCAGGGATGGGGGCTGCCAATATGACTGTTTGAATGTTGTCATGCTCAGGGGCGGGGGATTGGGTTTTGTGTAACAGATGCCGGTCAGCCAGGTGGACTGGTGGAATGATGTGATTTTCGGAATGTTGCTGGTCACAGGTGCCTGTGTTTGCGTGCGTTTCGGGGGGGGGGGGACTGTGGTCATGTCCATTGGATTGGCTTCTGTATTCGTGCCATCTGTGCCCTGCAGCTCCCATTGGCCCCTCTTGTGTTTCTTTTGTTCGTTGGCATGCATGGGTGACTTGTACATTTCACTGGTTGCATTGTGACTTCATTGCACCTACGGGGAGTTGTACTTTGTGGGCAGGGAGCGGTGTACAGGCACTCAGTGGGGCCGTTTACGGTTGATTCGCGATGCCGTACTTCTCACCATGGCGGAATGGTACATTCCGCCATGCTTGATGGCGTTAGGTACATGTCCGCTAGGGTCGGAATCGGCGTACCCTTGCGCCATGGTGGTGTTTACGGTTTGGCATGGCGCGCGCGCGCGTGCTTGGTGCAGTTAGCGTTGGCGTTCACTACGGTGTCGCTAATGGCTTCGTACTTTGCGGTGACGGGTCATAGTCGCACCGAGCGCTATTCGATGGCGGTATTGCATTTCCGCCATCGTTTTCCGAATTCCGCCAGGGTCGTAATGAGGGCCCCTGTCTTTAAATTGAAAGTGATTCTTACTATACCCCAAGAGATCAATGGGGTCCTGATTGTAGCCACCAGGCCTAATATCAGGTTTAAAAAGTCCTCGTACATCCCCTTTCACTACTCTTTCAAACACTTCCTTGGACAAGAGTGTTATTTTTGATCCTGAATCTGCCATCATCCATACTTCTTTACCATCCACTTTAACATTTGCATAAGGGCGCTCACATTCATCATCTTCATTATCCACATCATCAACTGCATTAATGGTATCAGCGATGGTGTTAACAATAACATTTTCCACTGGAAGTTCATTCTCATCATCAGAAGACTTCTGTCCATCATCCTCAGTAACATATAGGAATTTTTCTTGAGTGTGTTGATCCAAAATGGAATGTTCTCTTACAGTATGACATACCTCCATTCCAGGCTACATTGAATAGATAGGGCTGTATTCTTTCCATGGTAATACTTGCTTTCCATTGTTATTGAACATAACATTTAACTTGCATATATTTCTATATCTTGAACCTACATCTTAATTGACATATATATATATATGCCTCATAAAAGCTACACCATAACAGGACACCCAAAGGGTGAGACATGGTATGCCTTCCTTATACCTTTTCCCCATCCTACTACGTAGGATACTTAGAAGCTCTACCCCCCTTTACAACACAAACACTTTCTTACACTGTGACAAACAACGGACTAAAACCAGACCCGTTTAACTGACATGTCCCAACACAATGGTCAGGCAGAGTCAGGCCATTGCCACTAATCACACACACCTGACTGCCCCTTCCCTTCCCCACAGGGATAAAAGACAGAGCACAAGAACATACTTTGGAGCAAGGCAGAACGCACAAGGACGCAGCTATTCCCGACTGGCAGTTCAAACGGAGAAGAAAGGCGGCGAGACCTGAAAGGAGGACGAGGAAGGACTTGCCCATGTCCTTTTCAACTTAGCCATGCAAAACCTCTGAAAGGACAATCATAAGACTGGGAAGTCCAGCTGGAGTGTGGTGACAGGTGTCAATGGCACACAAGACCCTCCCGCGTTGATAGCGAAAGCGGGGAGCAGCGCAGGCTACCGTGGTGCTGTCCTTGACTCCCGAAATCAGAAACTGAAGCAAATTCAGAGAAGCCGGGGAGTCAAACAAAAGTAATAATAAACCAAACTGTGCGGGGCCCAAGCAGCAACACTGTGTGAACAAAGAACTTGTGTTTATGAACTTTAGAGAAAACCCAGTAAAGGTCCAGATACAGAGTGGTCCGGCGCTATGTGGGTGCCCATTCGAAGGACTCTGGCTGGGACCTTTTTGTGTTGAAACTACAAATACCAAGAGGCATTGGGAAAGGCTGGCGTGAGGTGTCAAGCTGGTCATACAAGGGTTAAGCAAAACCCCTTGTACACTCGAAAGTCATTGACACGTGGAGAAGGCAAGTGAATTGTGTTAATAGAATTGTGTTCGAATGGGTATGTGAACCCGACGGAGGAGGGATTCCAGGAGAAAACTGAGGGAAGTAAATCCTGCATTGTGATAAAGCAAAGTGAACTGTGATATTGGCAAACGTGAACCCGGCTGAAGGATGCCTGTTAATTGGGGTAAACAGTGCTACCCCGTGAACATTGTGTTGACAAGAGTGAACTTGTCCACAGTGAATGACTGTTTAAAAATACATTGAGATTCTTGAATGTTATGTTTGAATGAAAGGCTGTAGTGAACTCGAAGGAGAGAGGCTAACACAAAGAGGGATCGAAGCATGGTTGAGGGAGATCCAAAGGCGAAGAGTAATCACCCAACGTGAAGATTTACTAAAATAGCTTTTGTTTTTGTTGTTTATGGCTCATCGGGTCCTCTGAGGCAAGAGACTGTGTGAAAGAGACTTGCCCACAGAAGGCTCTAATAATTTGGAAACAAACGTTAAGCTCATGCTGGAGAAGCCCAGCAGTGTGCTGTGCTGAAGAGTCCCGCCTTGTCCAGTGCTAAAAAAGTGGGGAAGGGAGACTCCGGCTATACCATCCTGACTTATCATTTTGAGAACAATTTCTTTTCTTGTGAACACTGTCCCACACTCTTTTGTAGCAGAGCGGTAAGGATTGGAAATAGTTTTTATTTTTTAGCATAGGCCCTTTTTCTTTGATTAAGACACCACTAGGACAGTATTATTATTATTTGATGGTCGTAGCTTGCTCCCATCTTAGATTTAGGTTTAGATTAGGTGTTTATCTCACCCATTTGTACAGTTTAATAAACACCCTTGAACTGTGATCACTTGTGTCTGTCTTATCTTGATACCATGCCTTCCCCCTACACCCAACCCACCCCCCCCATTTCCTACATGAACACTGAGCCGAGGTAGAGGAGAGCTAAGAGCAAATATGCCTAAACATTGCATTGGACATGTCGCACTAATACTGTCAGGCAATGTCAGCCACTTGACCGTGATTGCCTACACCTGAGGCCTATTAACACTCCCCACACGGTTAAAAAATAGATCTGTAATGGCAAGAATCCCACATTTGCAAATTAGGAAATGCCTCATCATTTGATGAGTACCTTTCTGAGTGGAAGATGGTTAAACAAAAAGCTATATGTTGTGGCTGAACTTTTGAGCAAAGGAGCATAAAGATAACAAAGCTAGCAATAGCTGGCAAATGACGTGAAAACGTATGCATAAGATACCAATACCTGGCCAATGCTGTAAGCTTATCGATTCTCTTTACGTTATAGCACATCCTCAAATATACTGTGAGTTCTGAGTAATGTCATGGAAATACCATGCGTATGTGATGGCTCATCATAAAGCATTGGAATGGAAACAAACCCTTTTTTTTAAAACTCTATTATATTGATCATCAGTAGTCAACTGCCATGTGAGAGTTGTTTCTAGTCCATTACCGAGTATGAAACAGTTGTCTTCTTTCACACACAGTTCTTCTGTGAATGTTGTGGGTTGATTTCTTCAGTTCACACACTTTGGCTTGTGGCTCGGTTCACACATTCAACTTTACATTGTTTTGTGGACACATTGTTACATGTACTATGGTTCTCAGAATTCAGTGTCATGCCTCTCTTTCTCTCACAATGTCTACCTCTACAGTCCGCTGTTTCGCACAGTCTCTTCTCTAGGTGGACGCAAACACCTGCACAGGCCTTATTGGTACTGATGCCGGTGTGTATGAATGATGGCAAGAAAACATTGCTCAACATTTCTGGGAACCATATCTACAGACCATTAATATTGCCACTAATAGAGAAAAGAATCAGTCTCTAAGTCAATCTGCCAAGCTCATTTTACCACAGTTGGCCACTGAGCACAAACATATTCTGTGCATTTTGTTGGATTGTTCAAAGAGACGTTTTCTGCATGATAGAATAGCTGTTGTACTGACAATAAATGTATTGGTTATTAAGAGATCGTGTTGCACTTTGCATGCCCACTTTTAAAGCATTCTCAGTAAATTAGCACTCTCTAGAAAATGGGTGGCAAATCAGGTAGCACAGTTGAAACCACTAATCCATGCCCTTGTTCCACACTTCCGTCCTGTGCTGCGTCTCGGGTACTTTGCCTTCCTGCCATCCCTGACTCTGCTCTGCCTCTCAGATCACCTCTCCGGTCCTGCCCACTGCACCTGTGGGCTGTGCAGCCCACTGCTTCCGCACCAACTAGCTAGTTGTCTGATTGGCTCACAACTCGCCCCCACCTGAAGTACACTGCCAATGAAAAATAGAAATGGAAGATTGGCTTTTTACTTTAAAGTACTGTAGTTGGTCTTTACCCACACATCAAGAGTGCTTCACTTTTTATTTTTAATCACTGTTAGCACCTGAGGGCTTATCCCTGGAATGCTAATAGTAATAATACACACCTTGGCAAGCTGCATCAGCAATTATTGGCACCGACTTCTCTCAGGCCTATAACTTGGACCCCAAGTTGTTACTGGTCAATCCATCCTGTCCCCGTGGGTAGCATTACTTAAATGTACATTTACTTTTGTTCAGAAGATGGAACTAGGTATTTAGTGCACAGAACCTTTGATTTTGCGAGAACTGGGGTGGGTCTTTTCCAGAAACTGGTACAGAGGCAAGATGTAAGACGTGCAGCAGAACAAGAACCAGATCCTGATGGATGCCATACCACCTGCAGTCCATCGTGGATGAAGAAAACTGGCTATGGGTAAGCACTACTGCCTATGAGTGCTAATGTTAATTGGGAGCGCCTGCTCCATTCCAAGATGGCAACCTGATTTAACTCAGCCTTGCCTGTGTTGCCTTGAACACCCGACCTCCCTCTGCATGCCCTGGGTTGGCTCCCGTCGATACAAAATGCCCCTATTACTGGGCGCCGGCAGGCGACGCCAGCCCCCATGCAAGGGCCACTTTTAAGGCCATCAATCTCTGTCTGGCTCTGTCTGGCTCTGTCCGGCATTGGATGGCGTCCAATTAATATTATAACATACTCATGAAACGTTACCCCTATAACTACCCAATCATCATCAACAGTCCTCTACATAAAACAGAAGCCCCATCATTCTCCACCAGTAACTGCACTCGCCAAGTAAGTCTCTGCTCACCCTGCTAAATATTGTCTTTACTAAATGGCACCAGGATTCCAAAGACTCCCACCCTCTGCCTGACGAGGTGTGGCTCTTTCTTTCAGACCGCTTCAACTGCTGTATTTCGCATCTCGCAGACACCCCGATCTGCATATGGTCCTAACAAGCTTCTTGTTGTCATTCACAATGATTTTGTGCTGCTCATCTTCCCTGTTTCATCGGGTGCTAATCCCGCTCCAGTAGTCAGTGCATATCCAATTATGCCTCCTCAACCATTGCGGTCATCCATATCTGCCCCGCAATTGACTTAGTGACCTTTGCTTCTAGCCCTTTGTCCCGCTCTCGGAGCGTTGCTCATTACTTGCTATTATTGACCTACTCGGTCTTGTCCCTGCTTATTTGACGAAGCCCACCGCACCATGAGGAACGACTTTTGCAATGCGATGAACCCACCTGACTTTCCTTGCTTACTTGATGAAGCCCTCCGCAACATGAGTCACGGCTTCCTGCAATGTAACGGACCTTGTCTGATTTGTCCCTGTCTAGTTGATGAAGCCCCTTGTACCATGAGGCGCAGCTTTTGCAATGTGATGAACCCACTTGACTTTCCCTGTTGTATTTGTTGAAGCCCCCTGTAACATGAGGCGCAGTGTCTTGCAATATAATGAACCCACCTGGCTTTTCCCTGTTTACTTGATAAAGTCCCCGCAACATGTGGCGCAGCTTCTGGCAATGTGATGGACCTTACCTAATTTGTCCCTCTCTAGTTGATGAAGCCCCCCGTACCATGAGGAGCAACTTTTACAATGCTTCAACCTAATACCTGCCACTTAACTTGGTTGTCCACTGCAATATCAGGATGTATCCCATGTAACTAACTTCTCAATCTCTTGTCAACCTGCCAGTAACCATGTTGTACCTAACTGACTACCCAAATAACACAGTCAGGTACTGTCTGTAACCCATTACCTGTGCAAACAACCATTGTAACCAATCCACTTAAGCAAAAGCGCCCTAGATGTCTCTGGGTTATGTGCGCTATATAAATGACAAAATAAATAAATAAGCATTACCAGCCTAAGTCAAGAGTCATAGTGAAAGCATACATACTATATTAGCATTTGCAGGAACAACAGCAGCAGTGCCCTAAATCAGTTCAGAGAAACAACAGCACTGCACATATACAGGAATGATGAGAGGAGCAGAGGGTCAAGCTAGCAAGGATGGCGTAGTACTACAAAAAAGTAAACAGAGGCGAGATGCTGTCTTGCAAATGGTCACGTAAAAAGGTAATGGTAACTACATAAGGATTTTGTCCATCATGCTCAGGCATTGTAAGGAACACAGTACTTATAAACGGGACAGTCCTGCTAAATATGGGACGGCCCACCACCCTAGGCAGAGTCCCAGACACAGATGGATGAGAAACGTTACGTGCCACTCTGGCTGTTTCATCTTCTGTGAGATGGCTCTTAAGAGTCAGAGAATGCCCAGCATGGTGCGCAGCTTACACTGTGCCAAGTAAACCAAAAAGGATGATTGAACATACCTCTCTCAACTCGCCCTCATTTGGAATATTTCCCTATTGGGCTCATTTTCACCCTCATCGCAAGCCCCTAGTCATAGAGTTCAGTGTCTACGAACTCCCAGCAAACATTCCCCATCCTTCAAAAAACAGTTTACCCCTTTGATTTCAATGGGTTCACTCTCCAAAAACAACTGCGATCACCCGTCAACAACATCAGGACAAGAGGCCTCATGATCAGCTGCTTCTTAAACGGAAAGCAATATCATGCTTAATAATAAGAAAAACTGCAGGTGCGTTTGTCCTTTTTTTCGCAACATTTTTAGATGTACTGCTTGATTGCCCTGTAAATGTTGCTATAATACAACTATTCGTTTTTTAAGATGTCATAAACAGCAATCCTTTTTGGACAGGCACCCTGCTCTAAATTAAACAGTTTTTTTGATTTAGCATATGGGAGAGGGGACATAAATTCACCACTGTGTACGACTTTTAAATAATGTACTGTTTGTTTGGGGATTCATACAGTAAACACCAATTGTTTGTTTCTAGATTCACATTTACCCACTTACTGTGCTTGACTGCTTAATAGTGAGGAGTTGTGGGCTGGGTGATGCGGCTGAGATTCATGCAAAGCAGTCACTTGCGAAAAGCCTTTGTTATGTAGAACTTGACGGCTAAGATTAACACCTCTCTGCCTGGTATCCATGGCGATGGGAGTTCCTCTGCAAAGAAGAAGGTGTGCCTGGCACACAGGTCAAGGACAGGAAGGGGGAAGGGGCACACCGAGTGTAATTCTCAGCTCTCAGGTTAGGCACTTTGCTACTTCAGAAAATATATGTTAAAGTCTGTTAATTTACAAGGCCACGTTTTTGGGGCAATGGTCTATTTTTTAAACCTGCACCTAAGCCCGAGTACATTTCTGAATGATTTTTAAGCAGGGACCCTAAAAAGCACATGCTTCAGGGAAACGGCTTTAGGATACTAGGTTGAAGCAGTGTACATAGAAGGGCCCTTAAAAGCCATTTGATTCTTGCTTGTCAGAACAAAAATGCAAAAACAAAATACTCAAAGCATTTTTCTATGCATTGTGTCATCAGGAAGGATAATGTTTCAGCGAAAAGTAGCGATACATTGGTAGTGCAATGTTCATGTGTACTCTTAGCGCTGGAATGTAGTGCTGCTGTAAGTATGGAATAGCAGCAGTCGCATAGTGATCTGTACGGCTGAACATTAGAAAAAAACAGGATGCACATCACCAGGACTGACATGGTTTATGGAGTTCAAGCAATGGAATAAACAAGGGTGCTGTGGTCCAGACAAGGCTGTGTTTACAACATGGAACAAGGTTATGCTCAATCAGTCAAGTGCTCGTTTTAGGCAATAGTGTACAACCTGAAATCACAGATACGATTCCTGCATGGGTGACACAGACTTTTATCCATTTGCTGTGAATACATGAATTATCTTTAGATCGGGTTACAATAACAGCTCATATTACGTAGTATAGAAATACAACACATCAGAATGAAATGCTATATCAAAATCTGATATTATTAATAGCACAGTACAGAAGTAACGGTGAAGGATGCACATGAGAAATGTTCTTAGGCAGAGCTGCGGGCACCAAGGAATAAAGTAAACGGTTTGGACAGACTTTAGAACTGCGGTACACTAGCTGAACTGTCTGTGAATCCCACAACTCAGTGTTTAGAATCAAACAAATGTATGCTGGACTTTTGAGGGGTGGGATTAGGGAGGTATGCGGTGAGGCAGGAGACTAGTACCAGGGATGTCATGGTGACAGGTAGATGTTAGTCAACCTTGGTGAAATGCATTTCAGGCAGTCATCATATCACAACCACATTAGTTCTGTTTTAAGTTTTTTTTAGCTTTCATGGGACAACACTTTTCAGAAGGCCTGATATTTTCTTTTTGTCATAGTACCTGCATTTCTAATAGGGGTTTATAATAAAGTGTTGTATTGTTGATAGCACTTCTCCATAGCCATGCCATACTTTAAAGGAACAGCACAAGGACTTATCATCAGATCCTCTGTACTTTTAGGCGGCTCTACCAGCATTTTTCAGAAGGGCTGAATTACATTTGAATGGCCAGTACTAGGTGTGATGCTGGAAATGCATCAGAGGGACAGGGCCTCTGAATCCTTGTCCTTTACTGCTTTTTATCGTGTGTTCTGTCATGTTTTCTGCCCAGGAGTCCATGTGGGACTCCTGGCAGTGCAGCTCTCTCTTTTGGTTTGGTGAACAGACCCCTGGGATACCCTTATGGCACCCATGGGTAGGGGTACAACCCTGTACCCCTAGTGTATGTTTTTGGGCACCTGTGGGTGGCCCCAGAGCAGGGTATGGGCTGGTGGCAGCTCCATGCTGAAATTGACAGGTGCTCCGAGTGTCCTCCATTTTGGGATACCCAGGCCCTGCCATTGGGATCAGTTGATTCCTGATAGGAAACAAGATGGCCCCTGTGGCCTCTTGCTCTCTATTGCCTGTTACCTTGTTTTCCCAAAGTCCTGGGAAGCCCTGTCCCTTCCCCCTGACTGGCTGTTGGGTGGAAGTTCCATATATGGTGTTGTTGTGAAGGCCCAGCTAGACTGACTGGAGCCTTCCCAGTGACTGTATGTTGTGGGTACACCCTGTGGGTGTGACCTGGGTGACTGGAGTGTGTGACCAATATACACTCCTTGTTGTGGTTGTCTGGTTTCTGGCATGAGAGACAAAGACTGAGACAGCCCTGCCCGAAACTGGCCTGAATGCAGTGTGTAGTGTTGAATGGCTGGGTACTTGTCCCAATCCACATTCCTTGTTGTGAGTGTCTGAAAGGGAGGAGTGTGGCCTGAATGCACTGTGTGCCTGATTGGCTGACTGACTGCATGAATGCCCTTCTGTATGTTTGGCTGCTGAGTGTGTGCCAGCAGTGTGGATGAGAGACGGAATAGTATATCTGGGGACCTCACCACTGGTAGGAGGTTCAGGGAACGTTCAGAAGCGTTCAGAAGCGTTCTGGAGCTGAGTCTCCACTCTAAGAGTAACTGGAACTGCTGATCCTCGACGTCCAGCTGGAAGAAGAAGACTTGCTGTGGCATTTGCTTCGACCGATCCGAAGGCTGCCGAAATCGTCGAAGACTGACCCGAGAGAGGATCTGGTAAGGCGCCCTCTTCCCGTGCTCCGAGGGACCATCGAGCACCGCTCCATCTTCGCCGAAGCGCCCTGGAAGACAGACCCTCGAAAGGCTGCCGACCCGAGACGGGACCGCCGAGGAGATCGAAGTGAAGCACCCGGACATCGCCGCCGTCGAAGTCCATTGCCGTCAACCAGGGTTCGCAGGTTTGTGTAACCGCTGGAGGCCCGTCGAAGTTCTGTTGCCCAGCCGTGGGAACCACTTGACGCCGTGCCGCCGACGACCGGAGCCGTCCGCTCCTTTGCCTAAGAACATTCGAATCGAAGGACTCCCTCATCCGCACCGTCGACCGCTTTATCCTGCCGGAGAAAGTCGAGGACGACCAACGCGCCGAGGAGAAACCTGCCGGTGGGTTTCCCGCCACCCGAAGACCACAAAGACTCGAACGACTCGACACCCTTGCTGGGCCTCCGTCTCCACAATCTTTGCGGTCCAGAACTATTGTCACCGAGGTGCCCCGCATGCCTCTGCCTTGCAGGACGCCGACGCTGACGAGCACCGCTCGGACGAAGCTGCCGCCTCATCGACGCCGGTCTACCCTGTTTGTCGACGGACGTTCGACGCCCCGTGTCTCCCGCTTGAAAGGGAAGGCATTCAAGAAGGGCCGTTGATTCCCCGTCGACGAACACCGAGTTCCTCGACGCTTCTCGACGCCTCTCGACGATCCGTGACTCCCGCTTGAAAGGGGGTCGCTCAAGAAGGATCTGTCGACGCCTCTTCGAAGAACTCGACTCCACCAGGTTCATTGGGGGAGTAAAAACATTATAGGAGGGAATAAGACTTGCAGAACAATATATGGACTGGGCTTGTGCTATATCTTTATTTTACAGGTTGCCCAGGTGGGGGGATCTCCACACAGAACTGTGTCTAGTGGTAGGGGCCAGTATTCTGCCTATTGCTCAACCATCTTATTTTCTCTCCTCTCTCTATTGCTGGTTTCACTCTATTGATCTGTGTGACATTGTTACAGTATTGTTGATGCACTTTAATGAGATCTAATACAAAGGGTGGTACCACTTTAGAATTGTATATATTTGCCATTGTTGATTTTCCTAAGTACAAAGTGAGTTATTATGATAAGTGTACATAACCTTGAATATTGATTATATAAAGACTGTGTTCTAAACAATACAGTGTGTGGTCATTCCTTTGTGGGGGCTTGGGGACTACACTGTACTTAAGAACCAGCCTGCATCACCTCCTGAGAAGCTAGGCCTTGATTGCTCGTCCATTGCTACCGTACTAGAGAATCTTGGCTGGGGTCCTCTGTGCCTCTCTTCTACCATATAGAGAGCAGAAGTACAGACACCCCCCACCGGTCTTCTTCACACTAGGAAACTGTGGTAAAAGGGTTGGGGAGTGCGTCAGTGACAGAGCTGTGTGAATGCCAGCAGTGGAGTAAAGGTTGCAACACAAAAAAAGAGATCCTATTTATTTATTTATTTATTGTGCATTTATTAGGTGCTTATTCAACAAGCAAATTGTGTTTTGAAGCGCTCCGATGGCATGGGAGGGAACATGGGATTGAAACAATATATACAATGGAGGAAAAAGACGAACCTTCTGGGCCTTGTGAGTATTCAGAGCATGCAAGTACAGAGAGAGAAGAGGGGGGGGAGCGCGTTGGTAGGTGCGGGGTGGTAGGTGTTGGAATGTCGTGCTCGTGGTTGAGCAGCAGATGTAAGTGCCAGGTACAGTAAGTGCTAGGAAGCATTCAGCTGCTGGAAGTGGGTAAGTGCCGGCCTATATTGGGGTAGGCCAGTGAATACTGAGGCAAGTGCTGTGTGTAGTCAGAAGATGAGGCGATTGGGTGTGGGAGGCAAGGGCCCCGAGGACTCATAAGGGCCCTGGACACCAATTGTAGCAACTGTGAAGTTAGAGAGAAGAGAGGAAGGGGAAGAGGAAGAGAAAAGGAAAGTCTTGAGGAGCATCCGGAATTTGAGGAGGTCCGGCTCAAGACAAAGAGGAAGGCTGTTCCACAGGCGGGAGTGTGCTGAAGCAAGAGATCGGCCTCCGGCCCACTGTTTAGCGAACTGCTTCACACACAGAGAGTTGGTACCAGGGGAGCATAGCAGTCTAGATGGAGAATATTTCGTAATAGCAAGATGCAGATACCGTGGTCCCGGGCCCCAGACATCCTTGTGGATGATGCAGATGGATTTGAATTTAGTTTGTGCAGCAACCGGGAGCCAATCAAAGATTTTCAGGGCAGAAGAGATGCAATCCCTGGGCTTGAGGCCAAGGATAAGTCTTGCTGCCCTATTCTGGTTTAGCTGCAGGGGTCGTAGAGAGGAAGAAAATAGATACAAGAGTAGGCTGTTGCAGTAGTCAAGCCTAGAGGGAACCAGAGCTCTTGTAAAATTGAGCTTCTGAGGGAAAGTGAGAAAAGGGAGAATTCCTTTGAGGTGGAAGAGTTGAAAGTTCGACTGGTTGTCAATGGATTTGAGGCAGGAAGGAGAGAGGGGTGATGAAGATGACGCCAAGGTTTTTGGCTTCGGATGAAGGAGGGGGGGGGGAGAGCCCATACAGGATGCCCAGAGTGAGAGGAAGAAAGAGCGAGCAGGGGTCCTAAGAGGAAGGATCTCAGTCTTGCTGGCATTGAGGCAGAGATGCTTGGAAGAGCATCAGGACTGGATGGCAGATGGCAGTCTGAGATGATGGAAGGAGCAAGAGTGTCAGCATGAAGTTTGAAAAAGAGTTGAGTGAACAAATTGGCAGAGTGAAAAAAGCATCGGTGGCTATTTCATCAATCAATCAATATTATTGTGAAACAAATTCAAACATTCTTATTAAATATGTATGGTTACTAAAAAGTGGAGAAAAGGTTGCACTTGAGGTGCACATCAGAATGGAAGTATTGCAAATATATGTGTATGTGCTCACAATATCTCTTAATATTTGCATCAGATGCCCAGGTACTTGTGCCTTTTGCTAGGTATTGATATTGTTTGTCCTATTACTCATGCCAGGTGTTGTAGTATATATATTTATTTTAATTTTTATATCGCGCCGCAGGCCTCAGAGCACACACAAAACAGGGGCAAGACACACAACATGCAAAGTCAAGCCAGGAGAGAGATGGGCAGACAGAGACTTATATAAAATTACTCCCGTCATTTGACAGATGTTTTCATGATATAACCAGGTAGCGACATCTGTTTTCTGGTTTTTGCTATAAAATCATATTGAATAATCGATTCCTATGATGTCCGAGAGAGGTATAGAGGAGGAGGAGGCCACTACAGAGCCGCAAATGGGGCCTGGTGGGGTGGGTACCACTGGTGCAAGTGGTGCAGTCCAGGGGCAGGGGCAGGAGGCAGCACAGGTTGCCGCGGAGGTGCCTGTGCAGGTCTCTATCCCTGACACTGTGTCTGCATCACCATGCACCAGCAGGGATGCCCCATCCCAGGCCCGTCTTCAGGTAGGGGGAAGTCCACATCCTCTACCTGCGGACGAGGGGACCCCTGACTGAATGGAGACCGTCCTGATTGGTGTCGCATTGCGCACACGTGTCATTCGTGATGACGTGCGTGCTTCCTGTGGGGACCACACACATCATCACGAAGAGGTGTGTCCCAACGTGACCCAGTTGGGAGGGGCCATGGTCGGGGGTTTCCTCCATGTGTCGGCCAGTCTTGCGGCCCTCTCCTCCTCTGTGCACACTATATGCCAGTCATTCTCCCTGCCGTCTTCCTGCCCAGATACCACCAGGGCCCCCTGTGCATCTGCCCCAACCAACGCAGCCAGCCAGGTGGAGATCCCATCCCTGCCGCAGTCAGTAGTCTGAGGACCAGCAGTGGTGGCCACCTCACCAACTTGACCCCAGCGGATGGAGAATGTGCCGGCATCATCGGGCAGCGCATGTGCACGACGGCACCGGGGGATTCCATCAGCCCGGATGCCGTCGTGGTGGCGGAGGCAGTTGCGTCAGAGGCAGCAGCAGGCTCAGCGTGGGAGGCATCATGGCTCTGGGCCATCAACACCCCGGGGGCAGGCATCGGCCGAGGGGCAGGAGGACCCCTGACTGGGAGTGTCTTCCGTGTGGCAGCGGCTGGCACGGCAAATAGATGCGGAGTGACAGCGGGCAGAGAGGGCACGGCTCAGGATGGTCAGGGCGGAGAACTCCATGCACCGGGCTTTGAGGCGGGCGGAGGGCCTCGTGGAAACTCGCAGGGAGTTGAGGGATTCCATGGCTGCATCCCTGCGAGACCTCGAGTCCAGGGAACAGGCCCACCTCCGGAACATCGACATGGAGTTCAATGATGCTCTGGCCCGGAACATCAAACAGTGAGCCGTGGGACTAGCCTGCCGCCTTTGTAAATAGTTATGTAGTTGTAGTTGTTTATTTTTTTTTCCTTTGGGGCGCATGGACTATGCCCCGCCTTTTTGTTAATAGTTATTCATTAGGTAGGTTTTTTGTTAGGTTTCCTTTGGATTGTTAGGCACATGGACCCTTGATTTTTACATTGTATATAGTTATGGACCTGATTTTACATATTTTTGTTTACCATGGAGGAATGGTTTTGTCTTTATATTGACTTTGGATTTAGTGTTATGGACGGACACTTTGGAGGCATTTTTGTTTGCATTTTATTCATTTCACCATTAATAATTTTTCCTTGATTTCGGACATCCTTTTATTTATCATTTTATTCTTGTGTAATTTTGTTTCATTCATTTATTTTTGTATATAATACATTTAAATGGTTTACTTCATTTGTGTGGTCTTCTCTCATTGGTTTCGTGCATGTCACAATGTGGGTTTTCTCAGTCATGTGTCGCCATTGTGTGGGTCTGATGGACTTGTACTCATGCGCATACTGGTTATTTGGGATCTATCGTGACATGGGAATTTAAATTTGGAGTGGATGGAATGCTTGGTTGGGTGTTTGGACTGGGGTGGCATGGGGTGGGATTTAGGTGGCCATAAGGGCCATGGATCTGGATTGTGATGACATGTTGGGTGGGGGACATAAGTCCGGGCCAGCTGGCAGGTGCCCGTCACTGGGGGTGGGTGGGGGACATGAGTCAGGGCCTGCTGGCAGGTGCCCGTCACTGGGGGTGGGTGGGGGACATGAGTCGGGGCCTGCTGGCAGGTGCCCGTCACTGGGGGTGGGTGGGGGACATGAGTCGGGGCCTGCTAGCAGGTGCCCGCCAATTTGGGTGGTTTTTCGGGGGACATGAGTCGGGGCCTGCTGGCAGGTGCCTGTCACTGGGGGTGGGAGGGGGACATGAGTCGGGGCCTGCCGGCAGGTGCCCATCAATGGTGGGTGTGTGGGAAGCTTGGGGACATGAGTCAGGCCTGCTGGCAGGTGCCTCGTCAATGGTGGGTGGGTGGATGGGTGGGGGACATGAGTCGGGGCCTGCTGGCAGGTGCCCGTCACTGGAGTTGGGGGACATGAGTCGGGGCCTGCTGGCAGGTGCCCGTCAATGGTGGGTGGGTGAGTGGGTGGGGGACATGAGTCGGGGCTCACAAGTGCGCTCACAAGTGCATGGTGCCATGTGGGCTGCCTGCAGGGCATGGTGAGGGTTGTAGGGTAGTCCCCTGTGGTGTGGGCTGCCTGCAGGGCATGGTGAGGGTTGTAGGGTAGTCCCCTGTGGTGTGGGCTGCCTGCAGGGCATGGGGAGGGGGTAAGGCCACACCTGGGAGGGGCCAAAATGCAGAATCGCGTGTAAAACTTCCCACGTACCCCCGAAATACACATACCCCGCTAACACAAGACCTATCACGTGTGAAACTCCCTGTGCACCCCTGAAATACACGTACACCGCTCGCACAAGGCCTATCGCATGTGAAACTTCCCGCGCACCCCCGAAATACACATACCCCACTCGCACAAGGCCTATCGCCTGTGAAACTTCGCGCGCACCCCCTCAATACATGTACCCCGCTCACACAAGGCCTATCGCATGTGAAACTCCCCGCGCACCCCCGAAATACATGTACCCCGCTCGCACAAGGCCTGTCGCGTGTGAAACTTCCTGCGCACCCCCAAAATACACGCAGGCACCCCAGCCACCCTGGGCATGTCCCACAGGCAGCCCACTCACCATCCCCATGCCCCGCAGGCAGGCCATCCACCCTGGGCATGCCCCACAGGCAGCCCACACCACAGGGGGTGCTTTTCCTATGCAACTTACGTGGCGCGAGCTGGGTACGTGTATTCGGAGGGTTGCGCAAGTACATTTTCACGCATTTTGTCTGCCTTGAGCGGGGTACGCGTAGTATTTTCACGCGATTACAGTGTAGCGGCCCTTTGCGCTGCATTGGGGATTTCAATGGCTTTTCATTGCGCAATGGGCGTTCTTGGGGGCGTAACTAGCGCTGCGGGATGTTCGCTGCGCCAGCGCTGAAAATGGCTTGGAAATTCCATGAATATGCGGTGTGCCAGAATGCTGTTTAGCGCACACGGCTGGCGCACGCTGGCACATGCTCCTTATCTGCGCTGCTCGCGTGCGCTGCCTCTGCACTGAAATCTATGAATTGCCCCCTTAGTATGTATAGGAATGTATCCCAACCCCCGTCTTGACAACACTAATGTTTTTTTGAAATATATACTTTGTTCTCACAGGTTTCGCAAGTCCGCCAAAATTGCCATGTAAAAGGAACTATGAAGTTCCTCCTTTACATAACACTTCCAATACATTGCACCATGTCACATGTGGCACTGGCCCTAGTACTCCCCTTTCTCTGTCAGAGTATACTCGGCAAATGTTGCTCATGCACACATTCGGATAGCCCACCGCAAATCATCATCCCATGTGTAGCATAAACAGGTGGGCTGCTCTACTGTGCAGCTGCTACCCTGCAATGTCTTTCCATAATACACAAGTGCACAAACACAATTGCAAACTATGCATCCACACTTAACGGTAATCTGGCCTTGTGTGACGAAAGGTAAATGTATTTTTTGCATGCAGAAAGGAGTTTGCACATGTGCAATTGCATTTGTATTAGTACAAATGACTTTTTACTGCATTTGCACAAGCGCAAATGCAGTTGTGCATGCACAGTCATACTGGTCTAGAAACTTGGCTGTGCATGCGCCTGGATGGACGCAGATGGAAGCACTGACGTCATACCTGCCCCAGACTAGGACACATGAACTGTAAAACCCTATCTGCAGGGAAGAGGCGGAGCCACAGACAGATTGTGTATGCTCTTGGGAATCCTGCATCGGAGACTCGTCACCTCCTATAATCTCAGGGAACCGAGCAAGTAGGACCTTTGCAGACGTGGACTGTCCAGAGTAGTGACACGCACATATCTGCAGTTTTGCCACGTGTAGATTCCAAACTACAGGCAGAGTCAGCTTGAATCCAGAACCCCACAACCCTAACAGCCACAGCACAGGCAGCATTGCAAGATGGTCACTTGTCTTCTTTGTGGAGGGTGTGTCATTTCCAAACGGCGACCACTCTGTCGGTGGCAAAGAGGTGGGAGCATCAGAGGTGCTGCAGCACCCGAGGTAACAGGTCCTGGGGGGACCTGTGCGGTCTGATGAAAATAATGCTGCCACAACACATTACACAGGGGGCAGACAGACTGGTGGCAGCTGTAGTACATACACATTCCTTTTTGAGTTGTCTGGATCTGTAACAGAACAGATGTATGCGGCAGCTGAGCTCACCTGGTCGTCGCAGAAGCACTGGCAGGGGCGGCCTGTGCTTCATCTGTACCTGCAAACCCACTAACCCGCACGGGCAGCATCATGAAGGCAGCGAACCACCCAGGCTGGCTCATGGATGGATGATCATGATGTTCCTTGTTCCCGTTTAAGGTATGTTTCCATCACCAGTTCCCCCAAAAAAGAGGCCCTATGCTCCCCTGAGGTCTACCGGGGAACCAGGGAAAGTCCTGGTGTCCCGGTGGGCCAATCCAGGCCTGTATCTGCCTTAGAGGATAAGCATCGACTAAAGGTCCCTCTTTTATGTATAAACCCAATGTCAGTCAGCAGCTATAACACAGTCAGAAAGGTTAGGTCTTGTGGTTTGTCTAAGTTAAGATCCAGCCTGAAATTAGCAGAGCGCCAACGCTTTACCATATGCACTATTAATCATTTTATTGATAGATGAAGTATAACAATCTCAACGGGTCTACTCATGACATTCAATCATGTAGATGCAGCTCTTCGCAGTAGGCACATTAACCCACTGAGCACCTGCACTTGTACATGATAGTGAAAAGTATGTGGACACATTATGTGCACTGGAAAATCATCAAACCTATATTCTAAGAGAGGATAGTGACATCCTAAATGTTCTGATGTTCGGATAACAGGCTGCACATGCACATGGGCTGTGTACATGTAACACTGCACATGTTCTCTGCACAGAACCACATGCACATTTTATCAGTTCTCTTAATAAAGTCTCGTTCTTTATCCCTTATGCACTCTCAAGTCCTCTCTAGACATGCAATACATTGGTAACAAAGTTTCCAGTGCTGGAGACCTGGTGCAGTCCACAGCAACCTTAAATCCTCAAAATACTAGGCTTGGAGGTATTCATATCACATGCCAGATGACATCACAAGAAAGAGCATCACAAAACCTTTTCACACTAAAAATGTCATAGGATGCGATATTGCTTTTATTTTGGCCCCCTTGATGACATCACATTAAGTGCCAGCAGTTATATAAACTAAAACTATAATTTGTGTAATATTCATAAGCTGAGAAAATATGTTATTTTTTTTTTACTAACATATAATAATGTGGGTGACGATTTGATAAATTAGTGGCACACCCAGCAGAGCCATAAGGCAGAAATTGCATGCATCAAGCGAAACAATCTGGAAATGTTCTGGGCTCCTTAAAAGAGTAATACTCGGGAGCGCTGCTATCAGTCATGGCAGCACAGTTTTAGATTACATCAAAACTTAGGCGCACCTCAAAAGTGCTTTCTTTCCTGAAATTTGGCAGAACGC